>NW_024541687.1:0-15976 GCF_016758755.1 Suillus discolor
ATAAGTCACCTGTCCCACCCGGGCTGCTAACACTGCTCTCCATACCTACTAATTTTGTGCTCCTCAGCACCTTCCAAGTCAAGTTGTTGTTCTTTGCCGCAGCATCGGACGATACTGTCGCAAGTATAGTCAGCGCGGTGTGGCTCTGATGAAAACCAATGTAAAACACAGCATCAAATCAATTATGCACATGGTAAGTATAGATGCGCAGCCAGCTACATCCCTCGGGATGTCTTACACGCGCCTGTATAGAAGCAAGCTCAAAGTAGTAGCAGTGATGGTGTCGGGCGTCACTGTACTTCAGTCACCCGTAGCGGCGTTACGATAAACCATATATGGTTTAAACTCCGCAACAGGTCGCTCTACTCGAACGTCTCACTGAGGAAATGGCGAACTGAAAAATATCTTCGGACCTGAGGTAAAATGTTGAATTTACCTTACTGGCACGGCAGGGAATTACTAGGGCAGCCACAGGCTGTTGTTGTGCTGCTAGAACTAGATAAACCACAAAGTCATTTCGGAGTTGTTCATCGATAGTTAACTTGTGCTTAACCCTTCTTGCGCTCTTTTGTAAAAATCTTCAACTTCGTGCAGGTTTGTTCCAACTCGAACTTCACGGCCCGTTCATCCTCATTTGTTATCGGACGTTTCGCAGATCTAGGCACAGGTAGTAGGCCTGCGAACCAGTTATCTTCTTCAGCCTGCCCCCCAATCTCCACAGACTGTTCTGTCCATCATGTCTGACAACCCATCATTCGTGCTCAAGGGCATCCTGGATGCTGAGATCCAACAAAAGCCAGTTCCAGAGAGTTAGTTTGTCACTCTATTATGTAAAGAGGCACGAATGAAAAAATAGAGTAAGGTCTTCGAGCGAACAAGAGATGCGGCACCAAGCTTCTTGCTTCCGTGCCGCGATCACTGTTCGTCGCTGCATAGCTCACTCTGCTCGCTTTCTTTTCTTTCCACACCAGAAACCTTCCTTAAAATTTACACAATCTTATTCCTATCTAATTTTAAAATACAATGGCTCTAGTCGTCGACCCAAACCTCGAAATGGTACCAGATTTCGCTGGTAATCTGTACGCAGGCATTCGCGCAGACCTCGGAGCTGCCACAAACCGGACTGGAGAAGAAGTCGTAGCCCGTCTCACGGAGACATGGAACGCAGACCACAACGCAAGAGTAGCGGAATGGAACCAAGACCGAGAAGCAGAAGCTAGAGTCCTTGCAGAAGCAGAAAGGGCACGAACCGCGCAGGAGAATGAAGAGCGCACCCAGCGGGAAGCTGAAACAGAGAGGGAGCGGACAGAAGCTGAAAAGAAGAAGCCAAAGATGAACGGCTTTGAGCACGCATCATCCGTAGGAGATTACCTGACTCCCCGTCCCGCTCAATACGCAATTCAGAAACTCACCAATTTCGAATATGTAGAGCTATGGTACTTCTCGCCGGAAGGGTGCAAAGACGCCCTCAAGTCTTCACGCTCAGTGGCCGACAACGACATGAGCATAACGAGGACAGATGACCAACTCACGCTACGGCCCACCTCAGCGTTCAAAGCGTAGAAAGCGGCCATGGCCGACCATGAGTTATCATTCTCGATTTTCCTCCGAGCAAAGAACTTATTCCTCATTCAAATCAGCAAAGCCAAGTGGCCCCAACCAAACATCGACGCACTGTCGTTGTTCTTCTGGCACCTCGAGAACCACTCGATTCGAAACAACAGTGAAATCGGTGACATGGTGATCTTGACATACGCATCACGCGTACGTCAAGATTGGCACGACCGTCTCAAACGCGACGAGGGTTTCAACATCGGTAACATCAATGAGAACCTCATTCGGACAATCAACGAGGAGTTGTGGGATAAAGTTCGCTCTCGCACATGGAACATCGTACGTACCCAGTCTTAAATCGAGATCAAGCAGACCCGCTAATCCATGAACCTTTCTCCCCCTTCCAAATTCCACACACAACGAATAACATCCCCGTTTGACACGGATGCCCGCGATGTTGATCCCGCGGATGCCCGCGACGTTTTCCCGCGGATGCTCATACCCATTCGCATGGATGCCCGCACACTTGACGCGGATGCCCACAACCATAATGTGGATGCCCACAACTTGACGTGGATGCACACACCCACGTCACTGTGCAGCACTCGAGCAGAGAGACGCCCTCAAATCAATACCGGAAGTCCAGCTACCGGGACTTTCGCGGGGGCAACAATGACCAGCACAACCACAACTCACGGTCGCGCTCTCCAGCACGAAGGTC
The DNA here is from genome assembly GCF_016758755.1 of Suillus discolor. Classification (NCBI taxonomy): domain Eukaryota; kingdom Fungi; phylum Basidiomycota; class Agaricomycetes; order Boletales; family Suillaceae; genus Suillus; species Suillus discolor. The sequence goes on from NW_024541687.1 coordinate 2,276, forward strand.
AGACAACCAGAGAAGCAAACCGTCCTCACCAGACAAATCCCGCGACCACCAACAAAGGCAAGGGGGTTTTTCTCGGGGCGCAGGCACCCGCGGTCGATCAGCCTGCACCCTCTGTCTCGGCCGCTTCGCTCACGACATCCAACGTTGCGAGTCTCGAACCACGTGGGACAGCACCAGCACTCACTGCCACCGGGCAGACGATGGACGCCTCATCAACCCTCAAGGCCTCCCTATATGCTACAAATGGCAGCGCCCAGGGAGCTGCCAGATATCAAACCACGAGGCCCCACACGAATGCTCAGGCTGTGGAAGCAAAGAGCACGGAGCTCAATCTTGCCCTCGCAGCGAGAAGAGCTAAGGCGCACACGCCGTATAACCCAGAGAGTTGGCATCGCTTACTGGCAGAGTCGAATCTGCTCGATAAATATCCATCCATCACAGATGGACTTGTCTATGGTTTCTCTGGGGGCATACCCCCAATTACATGTACATACACGCCCTCTAATAGCACCTCTATCAACGAGCACGGAGAAGTCTTTCAGAAAATTGTTGAGTGTGAATTTTCAAAGGGCCGTTTCATTGGCCCATTCACAGCTAAGGATCTCAAATCAGCCATTGGAAATTTCCAAACGGCTCCATTGTCACTCGTTCCGAAACCTGGCAAACCAGGGAAATTTCGCCTTGTACAAAATCTATCTTATCCTATCAATCCTATTCCCCCTACTATTAGCTCTATTAATTCAAAGGTCAACTCCGACCTCTTTCCTTGCACATATGGGACCTTCTCAACCATCTGCTGAACAATATGGCACCTTCCCCCAGGCTCTCAAGGAGCCGTCCGTGATGTTTCCGAAGCCTACAGAACAATCCCGCTCCATCACTCCCAATGGCCAGGTCTGGCAATACGGCTGGATGAAGATGCATTCGCCATCGATACAGCATTCTGTTTTGGTTTCGGGCCATCAGCTGGCATATACGGCAATGTGGCTGATGCCGGTGCAGACATTTTCCGATCCAAAGGCATTGGCCCTCTGTCAAAATGGGTCGATGACCACCTATTTTTTCGAATCAAGAAGAAATACAGGGAGGAGTACAATAGGAAACGGAGACTATGGGCTGACGAAATCACGAAGAACGGAGGTATCATCACAAGTGGGGGACGTAGATGGTACAGGGGAGAAACTCTACCAGACGGATCACAAGAGGAATTCGATGAAGACGCTCATTTCCCCATCCAAGACCTCTCGGGCAGGTCACCACGTTCAGCCGAAGAGGCACAATTCACACACGGCATGGAGGACATCGACTTCTTTTCCGTCCTCATGGGGATCATCTGGGAGTTGTCGAAAGATAAACCATTCAGTAATGAACCCCCATACATCGGTCTGGTATGGGACATTGCCGAACGAACGGTTGCATTGTCAAGCAAGAAACGCACCAAGTACCTTGAGGCCATCAGAATGTGGCAGTCCAAGAGGACCCATACTCTGCAGGAAGTCCAAAAACTCTACGGTAAACTCTTACATGCGTCGCTTATCACACCAGCTGGCCGCGCGTACCTTACGAACTTGGAAAAAATGCTGTGCATTTTCGAAGACCGCCCACACATGGCCAGAACTCCCCCTCGCAACACCCCAGACGACATTGAGTGGTGGAAAAGCACCCTCAGCTCCACCCATGTCACCCGTCCAATCCCAGGACCATGCGTTGTATTTGACTTCAACGCCTATTCGGACGCTAGCTCTGGCTATGGGATCGGTATCATCATCAACGGCAAGTGGCGAGCTTGGAAACTCCTACCTGGTTGGAAGAGAGATGGTCGCGACATCGGGTGGGCAGAAAGTGTCGGATTTGAGCTCTTGGTGCAGGCAGTCGCAAGGTCTTGTCCCCCCGGAACTTATTTCAAAGTCTATGGCGACAACCAGGGAGTTGTGGAAGGATGGTGGAAAGGCTGCAGCAAAAGTCAGTCATGCAATGAGGTCTTCAAACGAATTCATCGGATTGCTGCCAATACCAAATGCAAGATTCTTACACGGTATGTACCAAGCAAAGAGAACCCCGCAGACGGCCCTTCGCGCGGAATATATCCCCCTGCATGTGACAAGCTCCCTCCCATCCCAATCCCGCCAGAACTACTCCCCTTCCTCGCAGAAGCCTCTGAATCCCCCCTTCCTCCTTCAAACAAACCAACCCGAAGCACCCGTGCCCACACCCATCCCATCGAACCGTTTCGCACAATGGGCGAGAGACACGGAGAGAGAGAATTCCAACGCCGAGATCGCGTCAACCGCAGATTCGAATCCGAAGGAGACAGGCTCTTCGAAGCGTCGGAAAGCTAGTAAGTGACACTACACAATCGAGAGCCTGACCTTAACCAGGGACACAGCCTATAATGCGAGCCTAACCCCCAACCCATGCCATCTACGCCCACACTGTCCCGCAAAAGACAGACTCTACCTATGGCAGCCAATAACGAAACGTTCGTCGAAAGACGCGCAAGGCAAACACCTCCCCTTGAGCGCTACCGACATAGAACGAATCCGGGACGTGATGGTTCACGCTTACGCAGAAAGCACTCGCGAAACTTATGGATCCGGGCTACTCGTATTCCACGTATTTTGCGATAGCAAGACCATCCCAGAGGAGCAGAGAGCCCCAGCAAGCAACATATTGATTGAAACATTTATTTCGTGCATGGTCGGTAATTATTCAGGAAAAACGGTATCTAACTACATCAATGGAGTCCGCGCATGGCACATCGTGCATGGCGCAGACTGGTTACTCAACGACGCTGAAATAGACGCCATGCTGAAAGCAGCTGTTTCTCTAACCCCCGTCAACGCCAGATGCAGCAAACGCGAACCATATACCACAGATCTCATCATTGCCATACGGGAGAAACTCAATTTAGATAATCCATTAGACGCCTCAGTTTTCGCCTGTCTCACCACCACCTTCTATGCTACGGCCAGAGTTGGAGAATTCACTGTCCCCCGTTTGAACGCTTTCGACCCGAACCTCCACCTCTCACCTAACTGCATCAAAGACATGCGAGATCGACAGAACCTCGCAACCAAGAACTTCCATCTACCCTGAACAAAGTCTGCCCCAGAGGGCGAAGATGTTCACTGGGCCAAGCAAGCAGGCTTATCAGACCCAGAAGAAGCCTTCTTGAACCACCTGCGAGTCAACGAACCCCCAATCAACTTCGCTCTTTTCGCATATCGGCACAAAGACAGCACCCACCGACCTCTCACGAAAATGAAATTTCTCAGCAGGCTAGCCTCTGCAACGAAAGCGGCAGGCCGCGAGCCTCTACAGGGACACGGAATCCGTATTGGTTCCACCTTAGAGTACTTGCTGCGAAACGTCCCTTTCGACGTCGTCAAAGTGAAGGGCCGGTGGGCGAGTGACGCGTTCCTCGCGTACCTAAGGAAACACGCTCAAATTATGGCACCGTACATGCAAGCTATCCCCACCTTGCACGACGAATTCCTTCGTTGTACCATACCACCAGCGCGCTAGGACGAAACTCAAAGACGAGAATCCTACACATGAGTACCTCGTCCGCCTCCTACAATCTGGGAATCTAACTCAGTCTCGCTCGATGCGTCGCCGAACTCCTAGCACCTGGGAATCGCAGCTCGACTCTCCTAGGCTAAGTCCTTTTCCCCGGGGCCGGAAAGCGCTACGCGCCTTCGCCCGAAAACTCATCGCCAATCCTTACCTTCCCTGTTCACTTCTCATTTGTCTCATAGTCAGTAACCAATAATTCCCGTTCGTGCTCTTAAACCGCGTCGAAGTGAACCTCAAAGACTACTATCTTTGACCAGTTCACGCTCGCTTACTTAATCGTTCTATCTTGTGAAGTTGAAGCCAATGAGATCCTCGTGGAAGTGAAGAAGACCGGTGCGTTCACAAAGCCTCTTTGTCCCTCGTAATTCTCTCAAAGCTCATTCGCGGCGATGATGGAATTTGCGGCACTGACGTATGCCCCTATCTATTTTTTCTGTACCAGGACAACAAATCATCGCTTCCAGGTGCATTTTCTTGTCTATGGAAGTGTTGGTGATTTTATCGTAGAGAAGCCTATGGTCAGTTACTTTTTGTCGAAATTCATGACCAAGCCTCATCGTTAGCTATCAGGTGCTGGGTCACGAATCAGCAGGCGTGGTCTCGAAAGGTAGGTCCATAGCTTATTTAGAATGATCATTTGTCGCAACCCTCGTTCTTTAGTTGGTCCCGGCGTAACCAATGTCAAGGTGGGTGACCGAGTGGCTATGGAACCTGCCGCAACATGCCGCAAGTGTGAAGCTTGCAAGGAAGGTCGCTACCAGGCGAGCATGGTCGTCCACCCTAATTTTAGTTTTTGACGCCCGAGCAGATTTGCCCCGATATCATCTGTGCTGCTACTCCCCCCACAGACGGCACCCTCACTCGTTATTACCGCCTCCCGTCTGATCTCGCTTGCCCACTTCCACCAAGTCTCAGTCTTGAGGATGGAGCACTGGTGAGCGATTGACCACAATAAATTTTATTTACTGTTGACCCTGTTCTAGATAGAACCTCTTTCCGTGGCAGTCCATGTTGTCTCGAAACTCGGTGCTTTGCGGTCCAACTAGTCTGTTGCCGTCTTTGGTTGTGGACCAGTTGGACTTCTATGTATGGCCGTCGCGAAAGCTCTGGGTGCTTCCCGCGTTATTGCTGTGGATATCATTCCTGACCGCCTCGAATTTGCTAAAACATACGCTGCAACTGATACCTTCCTACCTCCTTCTATCGATAAAGGCGAGTCGGGGGTCGCGTTCTCAATACGCAATGCCCAGGCAATGAAGGAGAAGCTCAACATTACTGAGCATGGATCTCGGGCGATTGACTTGGTTTTGGATGCTTCTGGCGCAGAGGTTGCCATCCAGACAGGTATCCGGATCGCCAAGAGTGGTGGTACCTTCTTCCAAGTGATTTGAAATTCACAGCAGTTAAAGATTTATCTGATTGGTTATGATTAAGTCGGCATAGGTCATCGCGATATCACCATTGACATGTTTGCTGTCCTTCAAGTTTGCAAGGAGCTCGTCCTCAGGGGTTCCTTCCGTTATGGAGTAAGCAGTCGTCATTTTCTCCGTGGGATTGTTTAATCTCTGTTTCACGAAGCCCGGCGACTACTCTCTCGCCATCGCCCTTGTTGCATCAGGCAAGGTCGACGTCAAATCCCTGGTATCGCACCGGTATGCCCACGGTTGTAACTGCTATCCAATATCGTGTTAACAGTCACAATAGTTTCCCATTCACACAGGCATGTGAGGCATTTGAAATCACTCGCAACGGCAAGAGTCCCGATGGAAAAGGGGTTATCAAGGTCATGATCTCCGGTCCTGACGTCGACATCAATGAGGTTTGAAATCACAGCGTCTATCATGGAGGCTACACTGAGGCGGGTTGTTATGTTCTTTTGATCGCATTGAAAGTGGATCCAAGGGGTTTGGTACATGACGTTGACACAAATGGCTTCCACGGGAACAAACACTATGTAAATATACACTACTCTATGGCCAAAAATTTGATATCCGAATCTAAGTGTCTATAACATTCCTTGATGGCTTCTTTAGGTTCACACAGAACTTGAAACGCGCACAGGCAGAGACGAGGGGAAGAAGAGCCAAAGGACGAACATGGCCACATTTTGAGAGACTGTTACATAGCAGAAGACTCTCATGCCGTCCTTGTTCGAGATTATACCGGTGATGAAGGGGAGCACGGCTTAAACACTTCGGTGAGCCTGAAAGAGTATAGTACAAGTCGAATAACGCACCACTTCCTGCGCTAGCAACAGCAGTGCTGGTATAGAAGTCACGGTCAGTTATGTCTGGAATGCTGCGACGAGGCCACTCACAGAATAGCCATTGAAACCATGTGCACGTCTCTCGGAAGGATATCGTTGCAAAGGCCTAGTGTCCCGGGAAATATAGGCCCATACATCAAACCCACCACGGCGGATGAAAGGGCGTTCTCGATTGTCGAGTCAACAAACCAAATAAGGATGGTCATGAGGAAGGAAACGCCTGGATATTGTTATCAAGTCAGCGTGTCAGTCTGAGGAGCAGGCCCTCATCGACGAACCTCTGAAGGTTAGCAATCAGTAACTTTTCAGAGTCATGAATGGAGTGACGGACGTGCATGCATGAATAATGCGTTTGCGTTGGGTAAAGGTCAAGCTGCCGAACACATCAAAAATTAGACAAGGCCATGATGATGCCCTGCGACCGACCCTGTGCAATAGTATCCCCATAAAATTCTGCCAGCGGCCATGCCTCCCCAAAAGCCGCTACTGACGTATCCGACAGTATTTGGACTAGAACCCTGGTGCATGTTCAAAATGGGACAGTAGCGACTAGATCAACAGAAACACACTCGATTGGTAAGGAGATAGGTTACGATCTGCGAGAACTCATTCAAGATTCTGTTCAGTGTTCAAGTCCGAATGGACACTCACAAATCCTTGAAAAGTGGTTTCGCTGCCGCTGTAAATAAACGCGAACAACGAAAAGGCCCATTGGTATGGCATTGACAAAGCCAGGTAGAGAGCTAGGAGAATATTAGTATTGCAGATTATGTTCAGCAACAGCGACCGCACTATTGGGTGGGGACTGAGTATCAACACGGCGGGTAGAGGAATCTCGGACTTTCTCTGCGTGGGATGGTTGTATCGTCGTGTCAGTCCCAGGGCCGTTGGCACTCGGCGTAATTTTCATAGCGTCGAGTGCGATCTTGCAGTCTGCCAGAAACTCGTTGCGCGTCGGGCGGAAGGAAAAGATGATCAAGCTCAAAGCAACTGCAGAAATAACTAAGGAGCCAAGATAAAAATGCTTCCAGGGAATTCCCTCTGCCATGAGTGTTTGGCACACAAGCGGCGCTGAAAATGACCCAATACCTGAAAGACATGAGCAGCATCATCATACAGACACACATCACTGCTTACACCAACATCCCAGTAAAACCCCAAGGGGCTTCTTGGGTGTAGACACAACGTAAAAATTCCTGTAACTTTTTAGCATTAGGAAGATACCATGGCGCAACGCTCACGATGATGCTACAACAACCCGTATAAGTGAAAACATTAAGATCAAAACGAGTGCTCACCGGTCCAGAAAGAGCGTGCAAACGCGGCAATGGCATATGCCAGAAATAACGCGGGATAATTACGAGCGGTACCCATTACAACAAAGAACAGAGGATGAAGGAGACCTCCAAGGACGAGCGAGGAAAATCGTGCTTTTGCGGGCGAATAACCGACATCGCAAGGGAGAGCTGCAGACACATTCTTGGTGAACAGGCGATCAAAAAACGGAACGGCGGGAAAATAGGTGTGTTGATCCAAAGATGGGTAAAATTGACCAAGGAAGTTGACAATTCGTTCAAGTAGGATGGTGCCGATCACAGACCTAAGGGATAATTGTCGGTATTTTATAGATATTTTGGCGAGAGAAGCTTACCCGACCGTACTGCCTGTAAACAATAAGGAGCACATAGTATAGCTCAAACCAAAGTCTTTCTCAAATGCTGGTAGAACAACGCTGAATAAGATACCAGGAGAAAAACGGAAACAAACATACAGGGAAGAACAGTAGCGGTGACTGAGAATTTTGATGAGCGTAGTTTACAAACTTAAACCGTGGACTAACCTCCATCACCCCATCCGCAGACAAAATATATGAAGTAGGTAGTGAATAATCTTTGAGTCACATGCTCGAACTCAAGGCTAGGAGTCGACACCTCTGCCTCCTTTTCGAATGAATTTTTGCGACTCCACGCATCAGTGGGGAAAACATCCACATACGTAGCCGTCGAGGGGGTTCTTGCCAAGGACTCAGGAGAGAAGGCGTTTTCGTGATCGTCCAGACCAGGATGGGACAATTGTGTAATAGTTTTTTTGAAAGTTGCGCCGGTTTTCGAAGAAGATTCTGTCAACAATCGAGTCTCGACTACAATATTTGCGCCAAGTGAATGACCATGGTGAGCATCATGTGATAAAAATGATGGGGCAACAGGTAGCTTATTGGGCGGATACCAACAGCGATCAGGAAGTGTGATTAATTCTGGGTGGGAGTCAGTGACTTGCGACTGCGGAGAATCCATGAGGATGTTCGGTGAAAGACGTCCACTCACAGAGAGCAATTTTATAGTAACTTTGAGGTAGACATAGGGACATTCAAGCCCCGCCAAGTGGTGCTGATATTCTACGTGTGAGAGAGAGATGTGTATGAACCCTCTGGAATCTATGTGGAGTCGCAATCGGGCCGTGAAACTCGATTCAAGCAGTCAGTTTTCCTTGAAAGTCCCTGTTTGCATGCCTCTATCTATCCATATGATGTAGATTCATGTGTGGGCAACTAGTACGTACCCGTGATATGTGCAGCTGAGACTCTGACATGTCGCCGGCCGAAAAAGAGGCGCGCAAGTTAACCATAGCTGGCAGATGATATTCCTATTGAGAACGTATCAAGAAACTGTTTGGGGCCTGTGGTTCCGAGCAGGAGTACTGGTTGTCGGTACAATTTGGAGGTCAGACCACCGTACAAGGTCGTATGCATCGTCATCTAGAAGCAGTGGTCACCTTCAGTAAGCAATTATGCTACCACATAGAGCGATTTTAGTATTTTAGATGCAAGAACTTACCAGTTGGAGTTCTCGGATATTGAGTCTTCAGCGCTGTGAGCGCTGAAGTCAAAGAAGGGAATCCTAAAAAGGCAAACTACTTGGTTTCTGCTACCTTGACGAAGTCCCACTCGCGGTTCTCATACTGAGTTACTTGGCTGCATATTATGTATGAATCACACTTGGAAATTTTTCACTTACCATATAGATGGTTCTAACCGACCGCTTCCCAGCATCCTCGATAAAAAAAAGGCTGCCTCGCACTAGCGAGTCACGACATATTTGGTTGCCTTGCCCATATCCAATTTGCTGGTTTTTGGCTTAGGCTAGCTCACTTGAAGCTGAGGTCGGCGGATCTACAATGAGCACGCGGAACACTGACTGATCCACTTAATTGACCCTACTGAAGAATGGAAACTCGTGAGTCAGCGTCCACTGGCACACTTCAAGTTCAATATAACTTCTTTATCAGAAATAACTTGACCTGGTTAGTTCGTTGAAGACCTATACTTTGCACAAATATGTCTCATTTGTATGCATAGTAGGCGTTCGTGAACTACATTCGTTCGGCGCTCCCGGTCCAAAAGAATATGCAACTTTTGCATCTTTGCTGGATGAATTTCTTGGAGTGAACCGGGTTACCGCACTATTTTGCCGACGCGGAGCATGATAGGCGACCTTTCAAGGTTCGAGGAATACTGTTGCTCAAAAGTATCTGTCAATCCAGGAGTGCGTCACATTTACTTCATTTAAGGAGGGCTCCACCTCTGTGCACATGTGATTCGAGACACGTGAGTCTTGATGGCGGTGTTCCAAACAAGTATTGGAGAGGAACAACACAAATTGGCAGGGTGAACATCTGTTTGCGGAATCAAAATCTCTCCTTACCCTCAATACGACGAACGATCATCTTTTTATGGGTGACTACTCCCAACCTATATATCTTTGTAGTCCAGAGAAGTTAATTAATATTTACTGCGAGTTTCATGATTCCGGCATGCCATGCCATGGTAGAGCTGTTGCATCCCATTGTTACTCCGATCACTGATTGTTCAAGCTTATCATCATTTATCATCGCGTCCGCCACACTTTCAATTATAGACCTTAGTCGGGCGCTTGAGGGAAATTATTCTCACGGTTAGAACAGTGCGGCAAACACAAAAGCTGTGGTGACCGCTGGTGGTGGCTATCATCTTACAATTAGTTGTGACAAGTACTGCCATCGCGCCCAAGCTGTGATCTCACACTCTTTTCTACCATCACACTCGCAGGACGATCCGAAACATTCACAATTTTCTTAAACTAACTCTCTTTTTATCTCCCACCAATGTCACGCCCGTTCACAACCTATGGGGATCACTCAACAGACTATCTATCCACACAACATCCCGATTCATCCTCTTCAGACTACTTCAAGTCTTCCTATAACGACGACCTCAGCGATCTCATTGACCAATATGCGGAGCCGTATTCAAGAACTTCACGACATCAGACTTTTGCTGTATCGACTGACCCGTTGGACGACTCTGATTCACGAGACCGCTCTTTCTCTATGGACCAGAAAGGATCATATCCGGTTGATAAAGTTGTAGAGGATGATGCTGAAATAGACCCTTCGAATCACGACTACCCTCCAACACTGAAGCAAGAGAAGCCGATTGACACCAGGAGTTGTTGGGCAAAAGTCAGCGCTACTGTCTCACAGATACCAATTGTTTTTACTGAAATTTATCTAGATTCTTCCTGACTCCTGGGCATGTCGACTGTTTGTCCTAACTGTGGTGGTCGAGACCGCAGTGGATCTGGCCATCGAGAGTGACTTGTTTGTTCGATTGCAGGATGACTCGGGAAAACTGGCAGTGTATCTCAGCGTATTCGCACTTGCCCAGTACGTGTTTGAACACCTTTCAACGTCTTAATTTGACGTCATTTTACAATTTAGTATCTTCCAACTTGTCATGGCGGTTGATGCAGTGTATGCGCGCAATACTCTGCAATTTTTGTCTCTCATGTAAGCACATATCTAACTTTTCCCCTACAATAGCATATTTCTGACACTTGGTTTACAGCATATTCAACCTTCTTTTCCTGCTATACGCCGTTATTGAAATCGGCGAAATCAAGAACTCGACAACCACTTCCGCCGGCTTTGTACATGTACCAGTGACGGTTCTCACTGATATCATACCTGCCGTCATATCCACTGCGGAGATAGCATACATCGGTCTTGGCTGGAAAATCTATAACGAGTTCGGCTGGAAGGTTTACAAGTTTCTGGGTGCCGACCGCCGCATCAAGAAAATGTATGCCACATATCAGATCTTCGAATGTCTTGTCAAGTTCGACGTCTTCTTTTGGGTCGGCTTCTCCGTGCAGTTCATATGGTTGGTCCTCCAGAAGAACGACTGGGAGTACTACGTCACCTGGGCAGCTCTCCCGTTATCAATTCTCCTCCTCATCGAAGGCCACCTTGCTGTGCGTCACGAGAATAAGTGGATGATGGGAACTTTTATATTTGGAAGTATAGGCGCTCTGGTCTATTTCTCATACAAAGTGAGTTCTTTTAACAAACTTGCTGCGCAGAGCTCACTTTCTCATGACGTTTCAGCTTTTCCGGGTCCTTCAGTACAGGACCACGCAATATGCCTCGTACTGGAAACCACTCACCACGTTCTGTAAGTCCTTTGATATATAAATTTTACTGGCAGCTCACGATAATGGTAGCTGCAATCGCAATCGTCCTTCTCGTCATCACGATCATCTTTTCCGTGTTAGTGATGCGTAATTTCGGTCGAGGACTGAAGGCATCAAGTCAGTGATTTTTTTTTCCCTTGATGGTTTCTTTGACTGATGCGTTGTGCGACAGTTGCAAGAAGTAAAACTCACACACAAGGACGTGGCTCTCAACACTTGAACCGAGGACCAATGAGCGCGAACCCAAACCGGATGAGTATCGAATAAAAGCGCACGGACGTAACAGCCACGGACTTGCTTGTATTCTATAGCGCTATTTGCCACTCTTTCGGTTTGACATACCACCCTGACCTTGCCCCAACCAAGATCACATTTACATTGACGTGTCATCTTCGCATTGCCATGTTTCGCGTTCTTTAGTTTCTTGATTTATAGTATAAATATTACGGATATATCTGCACGCATGCCAGTAGCATGCATCGCTCTCCGATCTGGATCTGGAGGCTTTGTGTTTCTTCTGGTATTCGTTTTTACCCTCCTTTGGAGTTACCTATGCTTTGTGGATATTTTCATGTATCGATGGTATTACAAGATTTACTAGTACATAGTATCGCAAGCTAAACGAACTTGGGTAAAACGTGTGACGTGGAAGATGGTGTACTTCACTTTTGTCAATTGGACCCGCACACACATCGCCGTCTTCAGCCTCGGCTGTGTTGAGTCGAAGGGCTTTTAGTAATATTGTTATTATCTTTCGAATTCACCCGTTGGTCGGGAAGCGTAGAGCTGGTCTTATACACACCACTATATGTCCCAAAGGTGAGGCACTCCCAGGACTTCCTTTGCACTGTTCATTAATTAATGCTCCAGATACAGAGCAACAAGTGCAGCGCTACGAGACCGTTCAGCTCTCCTGGGTGTGACACCTCCAGCTTCGGGACGCTCCTCGCCGTATAGCAGCCCGAACTCAGGGCCTTCTGGCCACCGCTACGTGGATGACTTGGAAGGTCAGAATGACGAGGCGTTGGAAGGCCTGGCAGCCAAGGTGAAGCTGCTCAAGGATGTAAGTGGTCTTTCTCGTCTCGCCCGCCCATCAAACTCACCGTTTTCATACGAAGATCACCGTTGGCATTGGAAACGAGGTCCGAGAATCGACTGTACAACTCAGTCAGATGGTACGTGCATGCTGTTGTTCTACTCATCAGCCGCTCCTAACCTATCATGCGCTCTGCAGAATGATGCATTCGCGGAGACCTCGGGCATCCTAGCTGGCACGTTCCGTCGTATGAACAACATGGCACAGCGGCAGGGTTGTCGATGGTTATGGTACATTCTATTTCTCGTGCTTGTATTCTGGTTCTTCATCATTGTATGGTGGTTTCGGCGGTGACAATCACCCACTACGGACGTTTATCAATATATCTGGATCAACAGCTTGCTCGGTGTGCCTCTCTTGTCATTCAAATCACCCCATTTCCGTATCCACAGTAAATGCTAATACAGAGAGTATCATAAAATCATATAAAAAGAGTAATGCGTGGAAGCCCATTGTCATGGGCCGTCCAGGAACTTGGCATGGCCAATTTCCCAAATCATCCGCCGCCGCAAGTAGGTCATGTCCCGCTGCGAGAAACGGAATCCTTCCTCCCCTCTGGACAAGGATTCCAAGAACTGGCATGTGAACACGCCGCAGTCATAACCATTCTCCTGTTGTGGTGTGTCCTCAGGATTGTGATTCTGCCACCCAGTGAAGTCAAAAGGTTTCTTTCGCTTGTTTCTGTGTTCCGAGTCCAGATAACTCCGCAAGGCCTTGAGGGACAGAATAAGGACCTTCCTGGGCACGCCAAGGCAAGTTAACGTACCTTGAAGACTTGATGTCGGTCAAGATTCATGCTGTCATATGACTCTATCCGCTTTTGACGGAAGTTTATGGCAGCCCCGGTCCAGTGAGAATTGTTGTGGTTGATAGGAATAAGGATGACGTCTTTCGAAAAGATATCAATCTGTATGCGGAATGAGAAATCATCTTCAATTTCACTGGGCAGTAACGGACCTTCTTTGTCCATTTTGCTAGCCGCCCCTGTTCATAGCCCTCATTTTTCAGCTTTGGCCAAAAGAAGGTGCTAAAATAGTGGACATCCAGCATCTTTCTCTTTGCGGTAGGGTCGCGGTTAGACTCCGAGCGCATCAAGATCATCGCACCATAAAAGTTCATAATTTCGTCGTTCAACCACTGACTGGGCAGTAACCGAGATATATCTCGATCATTAACAGATTCTCGAGCAACCTTGGAAATCACTCCTTTCTTGCACAGCAGCGCGTTGACTTGGATGTCAGCATCAGGAGGGAGAG
>NW_024541688.1:0-15955 GCF_016758755.1 Suillus discolor
ATGCGGGTGCACTCTGACCCGCCTGAACCGTTCCCACATAACGAGGACCCACAGCTCCGGAAGCTGGGTCTTACGACATCGATGAAGCGGGGTGTACCGACGCTTGAAAATGCTCATCGGGTATGTGATAAAGGGAAGGTTTTGACGGGCGAGCAGGCGCAGCTACTCAAACTTCTTGGTGAAAAGATGGTGGTGTTCAAGGTTGGGTTGTTGGCAAGGTGGGACGCTGCTAGTGGGGAGGTTGTTCAAGTCGAGGGTGGATGTACGGATGTAGAACCGGAAGGTGATGAGATTGAAATGAGGATGAGATGAGCGAGTAAGTCTCAACTGAGCGCTTTACTATGTGTACATCTCGATTTACTCGACTTGACCGCGCACGAGGATGTAAAGATTACCCTTTCATTACGAAGACGACTGGACACGTATGTGTTTATCAAGTTCTGTCACGAAAATAATTGGCAAGATTCACTGTGCGGACGGTGCTATAGCATAACATGTATCAGTTCGATAAAAGGTTACAGGAAATGTTTCGCCTTCTCTGTGCGGCACGGCACGTGGTGATGGAGGTAGCGAAAGTCTAGAGAAAATGCCCCTAACGTGAGTCTCCTCTCCCCTTCATGATGATGGCTCCAAGTCTGACACTTTCAATGATAGAAAGTCTGTAACTGACACACCTCCCACATATGATGAGATCTCCTTGTCCGCATCACTGTTAGATTCTGTCCACTCCATTGGCAGATGGCAGCCGAGTTTATTCTCTTTTTCATGGAAGAAGCAGAGACGAACAATTGTCCTATCATGCATCCGTGATATAGTCTCCGCTCCTAATCTCACTCCTTCATCTATCACAAAAATAGCCAATGCATGTGATGCTACTCTTCCACCTGCACAGTTTGCCCACCTCCTGCAAAAGCCAAACATAGAGCACCACACAGCCATGTATTGGTCAGTTGTCAATCATGAGCGAGAAGCCTTTTCTGCACTTGCCACATTCATCCCACAATTCACCCCTTTTGCTCTTCTGACTTGCGTCTGGCCTGCATTGCAACTAACAACCACGAACTATTTACACAGCTGGATTTAATATTTGGGGCATGTTCATGGTGAGTGGGCCCACTGGTCCCCCACAAGGCTTTAACTAATTATCTTGTTATAGCTGAAGACAAGTCCTTGAGACAGTTTTTGGGCTGTCCGTCTGATGAGGTACAAGTGCACTCGGTCACAGGGCATACACCTGAAAAGAATGAGTTTGTTGCTTGCTTTTGATATTCCAGAAACGCCTGCGCACAAATCCAACACATGGATTTGGCATTGAATTTATTGTAGGCGGTATGTATGAGCCATACTAGTACCTCTTAGTATTCCTGGTGCTGATGATGTCAATCTTTGCAGGGCACATATGGTTGTTAAAATCCTGTATGGCGAAGGAGCGGTGGCGCACGGATCTTAGACTTTCTCGTGATAGTTTGCCGGCGTGTATAGATGTGCTTGTCATCCAGTCACCCAGTGAGAAAACCTCACTCGAAGATATACGAATACCGCATTGTAAAATATTTTTCATGAAACCCATAGGGTACGTTCATTTTAAGTCAAAGCATACTGATTCACAATGCATCTTTCCACTGTTGGTAATGCAGATCTGACACGAAGGCCTGGGCTGTCGATGCAGAAAGCTGCTGCAACGCGTTCTTCTGGTCTTTGGACTGGCTGATGAACGAGTAAGCCCTCCCTATCTGGTTTTACAGTTGCTCTGATAACCATGTCGTTAGTACAACCATGATGGATTGCGATGGCACTCTGCATGCAAAGCTGGAGATCATATTAACATAGCGACTCCTGAGGCTTGGCACTATTACTCTCATACTCCGTTCTGGCTTATGTACTTCAACATCCTCGGCCTGTCATTCTCGCACCTGCCACTCTTGACCTCTCCACACTTCCGCAAGATGATCATCGTGCATTCTATGGTTGAAAATGGCTGCCCCGCGCTTCTCACAGTCCTCTCCTTCATTATCTGTCAGACGAGCTCTTCATAGACGTTCTCAGTAGCTATCAAGCTTTGACGGACGTTGCTGGGATGCTCGCCCTCAGCACTCCTCGTGACACATTGTTCAACTCAATTTCCAAATTTGCAATACTTTCGCGAGTAGTGAATCTTACGTTGAATCTCCAACGTTAACTTCTTTTACGGATTAGGGTTGACAGCATCTTCAGGACTTTTCGAGCGAAATCTAGCATGTCCCAAAGTGTCGGTGGTCGTGTGAGCAAGGTGATGCGCGCAAAGCTTGCTGCAGGTGTTTACGAAGTACTTGCACGGTAAGGGTAAGATGCACTATCAGGGCCAAGGGTAATAAATCATAACATGAAACAATGAAATCAACAAGATAAATACTAGAAGGCCGAGAGTCGCTAGGTTAATATGATTTCCAGCTTTGTATGCAGGGTGTGATCGCGCCTTGCTAACAACATGATCATCAGAGGGGAAAGACCGGCCAACAGAACGTGCCGTAACTTTTTGACGCCTCAGCGTTACTCTTGAAATCAGTGTGCCTTGACTTGCACGGGGTACTAGGTGGAACTTTGTCACATTATTCCCATGTTCCAGTGCGATCTTCCCGCTTGCACGCGCTGGCAGACTGTCCTGAAAAAGAGTAATTCCGGTGCACGACCGTTCTTTCGCCCTATGTAATTCCAACAAGTATGTGTGCCCTGCAAGGATTTACAAATGAGTCTCAGGAATACCGAGAGTATCCGTGCGTGTATTGTACTCGTGCAAGCAAGGAACGAGCTCGGTCTTTTTGGGTGTGACAGAGGAAGGAGTCGGAAGAGCAAGGGGTTCTGAATCTCACCTGTTGTGACCCTCAAAGGGAGGAGTAGGAGCGGAGAGTATATCGGAGAGTCGTTTCTGTCTCATAACGTCTGTCGTTCCGAGGTGTCGTCGTGTCTTGGTATCATAAAAAAGATAAGACGGTCTCAGTCGGCGAGGATAGTCTGAATCCCGGTGAAGTCGTCGCTGGTAGGCTGAAGTCATCACTCGAAGGCTGATGATCGAGAGGATCAGTAGCGACCCCTTGAGACTCATTAGTCGAAGACTGATGGGCCAAAATGAAATGCGTACCTGGCGGAGTGTGGTTGCTGTCAAGGAACGTTTTGGATTGAGTGTTGGTGGGATGCTATTGGTCGATAAATATGACGTCGGTCTGCTGTGTCGGCTATGTAAGAACGAGTCTAGTATTAATTCAAACATCCAAAATGCTGGCTCCATTTCCTGTATACCTCAAATCTACTGCGGCTTCAACGTCGGTCTCGACGATGGCGACGACGGCGACGAAGATGGACGACAGTAGTGATAATTTATCCGATATTATTGATCTCTTTCCGTTTTCTATTTCTTCAACTTATGAACCACTGCCACCAAGACCACCAAAGAATCCGGAAAGGTTGAAGAGGGAATTTGTACCAGTGAGGTCCAATTTGACTGATTGCAATGTACTCTAACCAAAGCTTGAATTTGTATAGTTTATACATAGAAGAACTCCACCTCGTTATCCACCACCCACTTCCCCTCTTCCTCCATTACCACCGGATCCAATAATGTATCCAGCCCCGGGTGGTCTCTCTCCATGGAGTACACCATCATACCCATCAAAATCAATACCAACTGTAACTACTACACCTCAATCAGATTTCATACTACGCGGCCCCGTCGGTGCACGTGCAGCTTCAGCCGCTCTTCCATCCAAAGTACGTCTGCCGCGTACAACCCCATCACTCATCCTTATTCATAATCACAGATACCCAACTCACCCACACTAGATGACAACAAACCATCTTCCGATCCTGCACTCGCACTCAATGTACATGGCGGCATCGACACCTCGCGTAGGCTCCACCACCGTTTTAGGCGTTATCAAGTCCCTTATCCCAGGAATTATGAACGAAAGGTTGTAGATCTGTACGTCCCTGTATTCTTCCCTGATCTCAACTCACATCTATCCAGAGACGCCATCGATACCCTCCTGACCCGTCAAATGAGCGGCGGTTCCTTGACCTGGCATGCATTCCCCAAATCCTGGAACGAACCATCCTCACAGGGTCCCCTCAAGAGAATATTGGATCTAGGCTGCGGGGATGGCGTGTGGGTAATCGAAGCTGCCAAGTACTGGAAAGGCTGTCAAGTCGTCGGTCAGTCCTATCTGAGCTACCCCTTTTGAGGAGCGCTGACCACTTGCAGGCCTTGACATCGTACCTCTCCACCCGGACCTTGCCCGTCTCTCCAGAAACAAGGATCTTTTCAACAGAGTAAGCTGGGTCCAAGCAAATTTGTAAGTCCACCCACCTAGTCCTTATCCCGCTCTCATCCTTGACTCGCACAGCCTCGAAGGCCTTCCATTCCCAAACGAATCCTTCGATTTCGTACACGTAAAGCGTATCGCTCGAGGCGTACCAGAGGACAAGGTACGTCTGCCTTTCCTCCATCGTATTATGCTAACATCGAATAGTGGGACGACCTCTTCGAAGAAATCACTCGCGTGATGAAACCAGGCGCAGCATTCGAAGTCGTCGAAGAAGACCTGACCTTCCCGGGGTCAGATGGGGAAGGCAGCGAAGTTGGGACCCTGAGAAGTAAAGGAAGCAACATTTCCATGTCCACCTCTAGTCTAAGCCCCGGGACCGGATCAGGGAGGAGCAGCGCAGTCGGGAGCACGAGCAGTTCATCGAGCTTTGCCGGTTCAGCTACCACCCCTGACTCTATATCCTCCATCGCTGTCAACGCCCACTCCCATCGTGACGACCTTTCCAAACAATACCCAATTATATCCATCTCCCTCCCTCCTGACAACCTCTCCGTGCCTTCGACATATCCGTTCATCCATCGTTCGCTATCCGTTCGCCAGCCTCCCTCTGTCGATAGGTCGCACGAGCTGAGGAGGCCGAGGACAGCTACTACACCTCCGAGCCACTTCTCGCAATCGTTCCGCTCCTCGCAATCGTTCCCCCCGAACCCCTCACAGCAAATCCTTTCGAACTCCTCTTCGCAGAGCACGTTCCTTTCTTTCTCCTCAGACAACAGCACACCAACGCCAAGCACCATGAACAAAGTCTCAACGCTTTCATTGACCCCCCACCCCCCGCCATCCCAGAAATCTAACAAGGCTGCGCAGGCCGTGTTGATGGAGCCTGCCTTTACTCCGTTTTTCGTCAGTGTAGGTTCTAAAACTGGGTCTGGGTCTGGTTCTGCTTCCATCAATGGTTCCATTGCTGGTTCCGGCTCGGGCTCTGTGTCTCTCTTTACCCCCAGCATTGCCGGAACCAGTACATCAGGCTCAGGTTCACCCCCAGCACAAAAAAAGAATAAAGCAGCGCAGGCAGTGCTGATGGAACCTAATGCTGCCTTTTTTTTGCCGCAGAATAAGAGCCGGGTTTCGTTGATGGGAGAGAGCTCTAGCTCTAGTTCGAGTTCGAGTCAATCCGGGAAGGAGAGCGGCAAGGGACGGAGCAGAGGCTCCTTGGGGAGTCGAATGACCGGCTTGGGGCTATTCGGTGTCAGGACGAGTCCTAGTGCAACTGTTGGAAGTCCGAGTGCAAGTTCGAGGGTGTTGGAGGAAGAGTCGGGTGAGGGAACGGGTCATTTGGATGTACAGTTTCCTGTTAGTACGCCGCCGGATTTGCGGGGTGCGGCGCTTGAGCTGGGGAGCGTTGTACCACTGACACCGCCACTACCACTGGATTCGCGAAGTGTCGCACTGCTGGACGTCATCCCGCTGGATCCACGAGACCATACGGTCCTCGAGACGATCTACAATGAGATGCACGCGGATCGGTTCATTAACCTTTCTCCGTTGAGTTTGTTGGCTAATACGGTGGGGTTGTGGTTCAAAGGTGAGTGCTTGTCGTTCATTTCATCATTTTTGGGCGTGGCAGATGATGGTGGGCGGTGGAATCATGAAGGGTGTCCCACTCCAACTCGGGTGGTGCCTATATGTCCAAAATGTTCACCCCGCTTACAACATATCTTCTACTTCTCTGCAAGCGATGTCAGAGTTAGAACTGACTTGCATGCGTGTAGATGTTCGGACGCACCCGCCGATCCTGTTGCGTTTCCCACCGCCGAGGGAACCTGAGGGCTCAAATACGCTATCGGTATCAAATATGGGTTCTTCCAGCCTTGGGTCTGGCGTTGGTGCCGACAGGAATACTTACTCGAAGACCACGATCATCTCACTGGATGGTTTGAGTAACGGCGCATCGCCCTACGCCTCCCTCGATTGCGCAATCTCTATCCAACGACAGACGCAAATGCGGGCTCTGCCGAACCCCGCGTTAGATGTCGACCTAAAGTTTTTGAATCTCCATCTAGCACTGCGCGTGAAAGAGATCGTAGCATGCGCAGAAGCGATGTGGGAGTGGGTAAGCGAGTTTCAGAGAGGCATGGGGAGGACGGATGGGTGTATGGCAAAATCATTGGGTTGACGAGGTCGCAGTTTGATGAGCTGTTGTTGAGGTTTGAGCTGTGAGTACTCTTTCTCTCTTTTTTTTCTTCCTGTGTGGATGTGTGGATTTGAGTTTGTTGTTCGGTACCAATGCCGTTGATCACTTCTCGGAAACCTGATGGTGAGACCTTGGAGGTGGCGTGGAATCGCCTTTTTTACTAGCTTCGCGGGGCACAGCAGCTGGATGATACGCGTTTAGAACATTCAGTCTACGTGCTCCCAATAGGGGCATTGTTTCCAAACGGGGCAAAGTCTAGGGATGAGATAGTGTTTCAATTCAAACCCTTACTTCTTCTTCTGATCACCTGAACCAATGGTTTCTGATTTCGTCTTTGCGATAACATGATCTAATCGACTTTTGTTGTTACAGGGATATGAGGGAGCACATGGGTCTCGGATCTGTGCTCGAGGACCGGTTCAATTGGAGTATGATATCGGGTCCGACACCGCAGGAGAAGCGCTCGTTTGACACTGCGTGCGAGAAATGGGAGGCGTATCGGAGGGTTGGAGGTGGGAGTGGTGATCGAACTCCTTGCGCCGTCGGTGTCGCCGCTCCAGACCCCGCTACGCGTCTGAGACCGCTCATTACGAGTCTTCGTCGCATGGAAGCCTACAGCATGATGATCATGATCAGCGCTTCTTGCAGCCGGATCTTATGCAAGTTGCATGTGACCATGAGGCGTGTGGCGAAGCGCCTCGTTTCAGAGTTTGAACCTATTTTTCTTAATATGGGTTGTTCAAGGTTCCGTGCCGTTAGGCCCTTCCTTGTCTTTTTTTTGGATTATACCCTCAGGAATGATTCCTTGCAACTTGGGCTTCCATTCATTGCTGTATTGGGATATTAGGGAGCAGAGGGGGGGATAAGGATTTTCTTTTTTGGGGGTGAAGGTATCGTAATTTCCTGGTGGCGTTCTCGTTGTCCTCGGCTTGTTCAAGGGGAAGGGGAAAAACCTTGTTCGCCAGCCTGAGTCATTCCGCATATCGTGATTCATATTCTTGGGTCTCAGATATGTCGCCGACTAGTCATTTCCGCTCTCATCATCCCCGCACTTCCCCTCTACCTCCGAAGTTGTATCATTAATCGTGCATGTTTCTGGACGCATGTCCTGTATACCATTTCTAGGTGCTCCAACTAGCCATCTCGGCACCGCTGTAGGTGACACACGTTGCATAATTTTATTAAAGCTATTTATTCCATGCATAGGGCTTGTTGTATGTATGCCTTTTATTTACGTGGCTGTCATGCCTAGCGTAGTTGTCATGCGATGAGATTGGTTAGCTGTTATCTTCTAGGCGCTCCAGTGACGGACGGGCTGTCCTTTCGGCTTTTCGGATTGACTCAGGTACCATCCAGCATGGAAACGGGTAAGGAATAAACGAATTTCATGGCTGAACTACGTAACCGGGAATGTTGGTTTACATGATAAGGGTCTTTCCATAGAACGCATGTGATTATTGGAGCTACTAGTAGGTCTTGATAACCGGGCGGACTCGCACGGTCGTGACGACACCACAAGGCACGTTTTCATTGAAACAGATGTCCTAAGCTTAAGTTTGGGATGACCGCTGTCAGTCCAACGTGGTGATGGGTCAGGCGAGGGAGCGATCGATTATGGAGGCGAGATCCGAGTAGTAGCATTACGAGGCCCTTCCCGTTGACGTCGCCAAGTGAGATCGTGAAGGGGTGTAGTAACGTCTGCAGCGCTGTCGGAACGTTCGAGTCAGTCCATGGAGCTCGACCAACTCGGGTCAATCACCAACTTCCATTCTGAGAAAGAAATAGACTCCGCGACGACGACGACTCGTCCAGAGGGTCGATCGGAACAAGAATAGGAACGATCGCGTGCGACAATGAGCATGGACAGAAATGTACATGCCGCCTCCGTTTCGTTTGAACAGTTTCACGTTTGGTCTCAAAGCCTGCGGGTTTTTTTGGTCTTGTAAAACAATCACTGCCTTTGTTGAACTGGTAATAGCACAGATTGCGAGTCGTGTATGGACGGACAGCAGGAAACGAGTACGAGCACTTTTGACGCCAACCACATGATAACATCCAAAATACTGAATGAGGTTTGAAGAAAGAAATATGGATAAGACCAAGTCAGGGGAAACAATGGGAAATGACCAGGCGGATTCATCAATTATGTACAAATTCAGCCAAAATAGCTGTGAGTAACTAACAGCGAAGAAGCTGAAGACGAAGAAGTAGAAGCATGCAGAGAAGTGAGTAAAGCATAAAACAACCCAGTTTGGACGGACAAGAAAGCTTATCATGCATGAAAGTAAGCACACGTCATTATTCGTATCATCATCTGCGGCCATAATGACCACCCTGACTAACTGGCGGGGGCGGGGCCCAATGCGAGTGCTGCGCGGCAGCAGCGGCCAGTCCACCTAAAGGTTGACCGCCCTGGCCTCCAGGGCCACAGGTCCAGGGTATGAATAAGTACCTGGAGGAGGCAAGCCCATGTGGCCCCCGTACATTCCAGGGTCTGTTGGGCTTCCACCATGTCCACCACCAGGTGCATGGTGACCATGATGTTGGGCATGAGTACCGTATCCTCCAGTCGGGGATGTTCCGTACTGAGGAGATTGAGGCACTTGAGAATGTTGTTGTTGTGGACTCGTCGGAGAGCCAAGTGATATTTGTGGCGGAGGCGGTGCCTGCGGCTGTTGATGTTGAGAGGCAGCTGGGATAGAAAGCGGCGGAGGGATAGTGCTATTTGGGGTTTGCGGCGATCCAGGGCCGGCACGACCAGGTCCAGTGCCAGTTGTTGACGGACGCCGACGACGCTTGTCTCCGGCTGCGGCTGCGCGATTACCGCGAGCAGCCTCTTCGTCAGCTTCATCGTCACCGTCCTCCTTCGTGGCGCTTTGAGGGCCACCAACAGGACCACCTGGAATTGCAAGGCCTCCAGGAAGGTTAGTGCTTCCAGGGCCGGGCAAAGACATGGGGCCAGACGCACGACCTATAGGCGTACCGACTGGCATTGAAGAAGGCAGCGAACCATGTGGGGCATTGAGACATGCTTGAATGAGATTCTTGCCCTCTGGTTGAGTGACGAGAGGTTGAAGCTTTGAGGTTGTAAAGGTGTAAACGAGACCTGTTTCTGATACAACGAGTAAAAGGACTTGAGTGCCTGTGAGTGTAGAAAGCTCGTATGCCTAATGATTCGGTTAGATAAGCGAAGTAGTATTTTGATGAAATAAACCTTTTTCATGATGCCTGCGAAAGTGTAAGAACATATTGAGGAAAAGTACAGAGAGGGCAAAGGAAGTCGATCGCGTACCAGCTTTCCTTTTGGAGAATGTTATGTGACGTCTCGATTTATCTTGAATAAATTCGATCTTAATCTTTCGCCTTCCTGCCTTCTTGTCCGACTTGGGTTTCTCCTCCTCATCATCGTCGTCTCCACCACTCTCAGCAGCATCCTGATCATGAATGAAACCGTCTTCTGGTACGCCTGGTTGTTGTACTGGTTGTGGAAGATGTTGGTGAGGTTGTTGATTAGCAGGTGGCGGTGGTTGCTGTTGAGGATCCGCAATGACGGGATTTGCGAGATTGAGGTCCGTGCGTTGGCGCTTACGCATTGTTGGAGAGGAGGGGCGGGGTCGTCTTGAATGCTCTGACCGGAAAGGGAAGGTTGTTGGCTGTTGAGCCGCGGCGTTGGAATACGGATAAGATGGCGAGTTAGTGGTAGTGGAAGTAGGTTGACGGCGATAGGCCATATGGGTTGTTCACCCTACGACGACGATGAAGAGAACGCGTTGAAATAAAAGATAAGTTGAACGTTGAACGCGACTTGGAGGATGTTAGTGTCAGTGCGGACGGCGTCCTTAAAAGGAATCGCTGAAGTTGGAAGGAGGTGGAAAAGGGAGGGAGTTGTCAACGGGGCGTGTGTTGTCTCAGTCTGGACGATCAAAAAAAGACTGTCCTTGTGGTCATTTATTTGGTCATAATCGGAGTATCAGATGCCCGCCAGGCACACCGCGGTAATCCCCGCCGACTACTTACAGCAATACTTCCGCAGCTATCGCTCCCACGATACCCGCTTCCGTAATTATTTCACTTTCCATTTGGAATTACTATCCCTTTTATAGAAATGATTACCTCGTGGCAATCTCAAACTTATCCATTTTAGTAAAACATGACAAACCTCGTGTCACCAAATTGAGTCTCCGCATCATCCAATCATAACAACTCTGACGTGACAACCAAAAACAACTTTTGATTATAATAAATATACAACAGTCCAAACGCAAGTATACCATCAATCACGAGCTCATGCTCCTGTGGCGCTTAGCGCGCTCTTGTCCTTTCCCCTGTACAATTTTGACATTCGAAAGTTCTGGACATTTGGTCTCTTTACGTTTCCCGGTCTTCATCATCATCATTATCCAAGGGCCGGGCCGCATTGTCGGTCACATACTGATGGTTGGAACGTGTCAAGACGTTGTTGATGGAACGACCGGGATGCCAAGTCCTGATAGTGCGCTTGTGACGCACTCGTCAATATTTCTGGCCTTGCTACCGAGCCGGACCCGTTCAAGGGCTATTCGATAGCTCGTACGTCGCACCGACTACGCCAAGGTTGCGGCAATATTCCGTGCACGTACGCCGCTACGTCTGCATCTAGTGTATGAGTAAATACACGTATCCACAACGAACAATCCATCAGTCAGTCCAAATCTAAATACATAAAGCATACGTACCACTCGGCTCGCTCACGAGTCGGCTCAGGTGCAAATCGTTACAGTCCTTGTCACGACAAACACCCCACCAGGGACTTCGTACTGACATACCCGAATACCCGAGTCGCTAGCACTGACTTGTCCAAGGGCGCGCTGCAAGCTTGCAAGCTTCAATGGCTTGAGATCTGGAACAAAAACAGTCGAACATGAATGAGATAATGATGGTGCACAGTAGATAAGCGAAGTGCGTGATGAGGGTGATGATAAATTAGGTGCATGGCTCGCACTGGCTTGCGATGACGATCTGGATGAATGAGTGGCAGTTCGCCGAGGATCTTGACAAGAATCGGCATCAAGAGGCGTTGTACGTAATTGGGATAGAAGTAGAGGGTAGGTCGAGAATGGCGAATCGTAATACGGAAAGCTCGTTTGAGAACCTTGCAATTCCTTCTTCGGAACCTGGCATGCCACGCCACCCCCGACGTCAGCATAGATAGGCCTAAATAGGCCTCGCAGCCTCGATTATCGAATAGATCGAGACGCACCTCTGACGACGATAGGCCATCAAACACGCCAGCAGTTTGATGAAACGTTGCGCTTAAAGATTCCTATATCCGATTCCGGAATCACAAATGGAGAAAGGAAACAGAAAATTAGAGTCAGTACATAAAACACACTCAAATGAAAAGAGAGAAAGGTTCTTGCCCATTTTTCGGAATGTGCTTCCTCTGTCAGCGCTGCAAAAAGCAAACAAGGTATTAATGTAACGAATAGATGGGAACGATGAGGTCAGCGCGACCGCGGAGAAGTGAGGACATGCTTAACCAAGGCAATGAGTTACGAACCTTGGTCTTCGTCGACGGCACTATCATTAGTGATTGGCTCGAATCCTACACCCCCTGAGTAGACCCAAGTAGTAATGGCGAGGATCAAAAATGAAAAGAGTGACCAGAAAAGGGAAAGGAATGAACAGCAAAGGTACGACAAAATGAAGTATAAAAAAAAATATAACAGTCAAGACCCAGAGGGGGGGACAAACAAAGAGATATATCAGCCGGCTGTCGGACTGGTGAAGAACCAGGAAGAACCCATGGTGTGCTTGGCTGAGGTTATTTCGCTGCTGGTGTTAACAGCAGCTTCCTCAGCGGAAATGACTACATGAATATCGGCGCTTTCTTGGACTGCCGTCGGTTCAGTGTGATCTGCAGACCCACATGAGCACCACGTATCGCGTTGTGAGAAAAGGAAAGGGAGTAGAGATCAAGGGTAAACACAGTCTATACTCAAAAATAGATCGCAGTTGAAATGCAATGCAATGAGATCAATGCCACGACATGACAACGTTATACGAAGACGACACAGGCACAGGGCGATGAAGACCAAAGCGAACCTTGCGTATCTGCCATAACGGCATCTTCAGCGTCTTCAGACGACTGTGTACCCCCAACATCGCCATTATGAAGGGGCGTGGCGGCGTCCTCCTGGTTGATGGGCGCTCCAGAGCCACCTGCCGATTTAACCACGGCAATCGAAGGAGGTACAGCAGGATCAGCTGTGAGAGGCCCTGCGGCTGCAGGTTGGATTACCGGCGTCGTTTTGCCCGACATCTGAAACATTGGTAAATCATCTTACGAAGTCAAGCCAGCACAAAGGGAACACACAGCGGCAAGTTTTTTCTGCCGAAGCTCTTCTCGCTGAGCAATCATTTGGCGCATCCTTTTGATCTCCTCCTCTTTCTCTACAAGAGCAGCAGGCGACATACCCGGAGCATTAGAGTTGATTGGATGCAAATTCAAGGGAGTCGAACGCCCCTCGCCATTAGCGAAACTATTGGACGAAATTGGCGTCCCATGTCCACTAAACCGTGGGGGACGCGCGAAGACCATCGGTGAGTATGATGATGGACCGTCATGTGGACCGGTATCACCAGTCCCTTCGCCATCTCCATCATCCTCGCTATCGCTCAGTTCGATGACACATCGTCGCATGCCACTCACTCCCGCAAAACTCCCTGTGTTCCGTCGAAGTAGATTAGGGTGCGTATAGCCATTATTCGAATAACCGTTGCCAGAAGAAGCTCTGGAAGTACCAGGACCGTGGTCAAAATCAACGAAGTCTGCAGCGACTGGTCGCTTGGTGCCCCTTCGTTGTACGCCATCGGTGTCATAACCTGAAGTAGCGGATGCGGGTACTGGAGTGGAATTAGAGTAATCAGCCGGCGCGGTGCATGAAGATGCGCCAGAATACGTATCCGAGGATGGTGCAGTGGAATTGCCGGACAAAGGTGGAGTATCAGTCACCGGCGAAATAGTACCGCCTACTCCAGATGTTTCTGAGTCAGCTGAATACAAACCAGATGGCGCCATAGAAGAGGCCGATTGCGGTGTGACAAGACCAAGGAACGCCTTATCAACTTCCATGTTTCCAGGGCTGGAGTACCGTGCCGGGCGCAAGGATGGAGATTTACTACCGTTTTCTGCGATTTCACTGTCCACAGCAGGAATGCTCTTCAAAAAATCTTCGACAGTCTCAGTTGGAGCAACATAGGACATTTCAACGTCCCTGTCTCTCGAAGATGAACCGCCAGGGGAATTAGACTGCTTGGCCTTGCGAGAAGCGAAAACAGCTTTTCGAGCAAGTAGCTCTTGTCGTCGTTGTTGTTCGATCATGTGAAGAGAATGAGAAGATGACGAGTCGACTGCTGATGGGGATGTGGGTTCCACCTTCACGTCAGTGGGCTCACCACCTGACGATATACGGAGGCCAAGACGAGTAGCGAGTCTGCCACGTGAGTGATCAGAAGCACCCGAAACTGGGCTAGTCAACTCTTTGTGAGAAGGAATTGTTGGTGGCGGGGGCATCGCTGATGAGGAGGAACGAATTGATTGGGAAGGTGAAGCAGGAATGGAGCACATCATTTCAGGGGTAGGGTATGGAATGAGACCATTGGTATCCAAATTTGTAGGCATCCGCAAATTAAGTTCGGTGAAAACATAGAATACGACGTGACGGCTAAGGCCACAATCGACGAGGTACTCAGGGGGAACACCCCATCCAAGTAGATCCAAGACGATGTCTTTTGCGGTATTATACTGATCTTCGGTCACTGTATTATATAAGAATAAAAATGATTAGCTAACGTCTTCAATAAAAAGCTAATACGAACTGGCCAGCCCTGGCCTGACATGATCTGGGTCAAGTCTATACGTAGGTGTCTCAAGAACAAATGGTTGCAGGAAAGCTGGTGGCGGTGACTGGTAGATTTCTGATCCGAAGGCAGGATTTGAAGTGAAGGGTGATTCGAGGCGAGGTGAAGGCCTATGCCTATTATTTGACTCGACTGGAGAGGTAGAGACAAGTTTGGAAGCGACGGTGTCCTTCGAGGAAGTTTCGAGCCTCCGAAATTTTGGAGGCGGGGAGGTAGGCCTTGGCGGTGGGGCGGCTTCTTCCGTATCGCTGATTTCACCTTCCTCTCGGATCTGACCATCTTCAATTTCTGATATCGGTTTATGAATCTCCTCTGATGTCGATGGAGCCCTTGTTTCTGTCGCAGGAAAATTTGCAGAAGGCGTTGAGGATGTAGCAGTATCTTCTTGACCGTAATCTAAGTGTAGAGTCTGCTCGACCAGAGGACGTTGAGGTATTACTGGCGGTTGCTCGACAGTAACTTTGCGGCGCTTTCTTGAAAGCAAAGCGGCTGCGCGCAATGACTGGGCGGGATCAACTGAGTCAAGATCCTGCGGTGGTGGATTGTCGATATCCATAATAGTGCGACTTGGACCTGCGAAAGAAGCTAAAAGACCAGCGATTTCCTGTTTGCTGATTGCAGTAAGAAGACACTGCAAGTTTGAGAAAAGGTGCAAGCGTAATTGATGGGAATGTAGGTGCAAGGGGACCAAAACCCACAACTTTCGGGTGTTTTGCTGACGTGAGCCGACACACAACGCACGGACCCCCACATTCTTTTCTTAGAGCTCAAATCCACAATATACCATCGTAACGGCGCGGGAGCCAGTTCCCGACTTACTTATTGCTGGCATGTTCTGTGTCCCTCGGATTGAATGAAAATTGTAAGACTAGTCTTTTTATTTCGTTTTGCATTGGTAAATGACTGTGATGGCAGGGACATTGTTTTAGTGTCAATATGACAGGTGGACTGCAACAAGTCATAGCCAAGTAGTAAGCATGAGCAACCAGTTACACAACAGTTACGGGTTCAAAACCTGCTCGGCAACCTTTTTTTATGCCTCGCCAATCAAAATAGATCATGTGACCTAGCTACTTTAGTATAGAAGATATTTCGACGTTCTTGCTTCATGCCTCTCGACGGACAAAGCTACTTGGCATCGTACGGATGGTCAGGCAAAGGCACAGGCCTTCGCACGGGCGCTATCGACAGGCCCCTTGCTATCCCCAAAAACGAAACCTCGCCGGCGTAGGCAAGGACCGTGATGAGGCATTCCCCTTCTGGGACCAGTGCGTTCTGTCCCGTTCAAATTCTCCAATATCTCATCTATTCGAAGCCTATATTCAGCTGCCACAAAAGCTATCACCATCAAGATAGCAGATGATGATGAGGACGACGAGGACGATGACGATGACGATCAAAACGAGGTCTGCACTTGCATTTCATACTGCGCCATCACTCACTCGCCGTACGATTAGGATTCATTAAGGTCCACGACCCTTCAACTAAAACGAACCACGACAGGCATCATCTCGAATAGAAGACCGTTGTCGGGTACCCCTGCATCCGGAATAACTACCCC
>NW_024541689.1:0-15924 GCF_016758755.1 Suillus discolor
CGGTAAATTTTGCATCTCACCATTGTAAGCCTGAAATTACAGGGTGATGGGTACTTCCCCTCATCTGGTAGCAAGTGCTCTCCTGACGTTCGTCGCCAGGTGAATGACAATGACGTGGCTAGTGGGAATTCGAGAGGCCATACTTCGAGATGTTGCCCACACCTGACCCACCAAAACCCCAGGCTTGCCACCATTGCCGTGCTAGCTCTCGCGCCCACCATGACTGAGGTACCAAGAAATTAACTGCCCCGCCTTATTAGTAACTGTGCCCGCAATTCCGCTCGATGCTGCTGCGAGGGCTGTGATAATACAATGAGGGCCATGCCATAATGATAGTTGACTGCGCTACGCTCTGGATCGTACTCGATATAATGTTTCCTGAATCCAGTGCATAAGTTCACAGGCTTCATCTCGAACTAACTGCGTGAGACGTGATTTAACATTCGCAAATGTTCCGACAGTGTCCACATCCCCGTCCGAACCAAACTTTTCAGCACACAGCCAGGTCGTAACAGCCACCCTCAATGCCCAAAGAACTACCCTCGTCACTCCGCTTCACCAATAGCGGAATTTTCGAATGGGTCAAACACCACTTTTGGCGGATAACCTGGCACAAGAGCACTGTCAATAAGACGAAAGGGATGGCAGTGGTGATGATGGTGCTAGTAGGAACAGTACTGGGCGAAGACCACCTGGAGGATGGCAGGAACCAGCAGGTGAGCCAGGCTGGGACGACTGCATCAGTGCCAAGTGCCACCTAACAACTCGGCCTGGTCTATTCAGAAAAGTATAGCTGTCCTCGCGCCTCGAAGCGTCTCCAATCTGGTTGCTATCACGTCCACCCTCAACTCATGATCTATCCCCCCAACCACAGCCTCCAGGGTGAGCTCCCCAACAGCAGAAGCACGAATGAAGCCCTAAAGGGCGCTGGTAAATCTTGCCACTGTTGGCAGCTGGGCCAGATGCGTCCTTGATCATCAAGTTGACACATCTGCCAAGGTCCACGCTTTCTTGAATGGTCATGTACTCGGGCTCAGGCCGGGCTTTACCCCCTCCTGATGGCAGAACGGTATGGCATCAATGTTCCAAGTGGGCTACCGTACTACCCTAGAGTGAGGAGGTCGTCTGTGTCCTGCACGGCCGCAATAAACTGCGAGCGCTGATAGGCGCACAGAACAAAATGGCATCAAATACGATGCACAGGAATCCACATGGAGCCCGAAGAGCCTTTTCTTCCATCTACGATTGACGGCGAGCGGGAGCATAAGAAGTGCTATACACTGGATACTGATCTGCTATTTCATAGGGTTTTGTTCTCATCTTCCTCCGTAGGTTCGGTCAAAGGGATGGCTACTGGCACATGAAAATGTAGTTGATATGTTTTCACTAATCGCAGACTGGTACAACCTCATTGGAAGCCTTCCCATCCATATTGCTTGAGGAACGGGTTGTCACTTGCCCCGTCCCAGCTACACAGCTGCCAGTCACGATCTCGAGCAGTGCATGGTGCCAGCTCGGTAAGGATGCACTCATAACAAACTGGCCGCTCAGCAATGACCACCTGGGTGGTGGCATTGAGCTGGTCATTCGAGGGCTGGGGTCCAATACCCAGCGGCACAGGTATGGGCGACAACTGCATCGACCTACCGCATCAGTTTCAGTGGTCAAGTAGGCGAAATCACTAACAATTACCTTTTGAACGGGCTTCCATGACTTCCTGTTCGAAGTCATGGGACCAGGATGGGTCCGGACGGACCCAGATGAGTGGTGCCGGAGCTTCCTGATTCCAGACCTTCGGAACCGCAGAGCTCGAGTGGGAGTCATGAAGGGTAGGCCCCAGCAGCTCACAAGACGAATTGGTCTTAGAACTACTGTCGAGAGAAATGCGCCCAGCTGAACCCCTCAGCCCATAAGATATAAATCGGCCCCCCATTCAGGTAAGCGAGTAAGGTATCTGGGGCAGGGTTAGCATCAGAAGAGAGCAGTGCAACTGAGGCGTACTGATTCATACTTCCACCAGGAAGGTAAGCCCTGAGCCTCTTGAAAGGCATTTCCACCGAAAAAGTCGCAGACTCTGTGGGCACAGAACCCGAGTCAGCGCAATTCCTCAAGTGCCTGCCGGGGCACTCATATCCAGGGTGGACAGAAGATGACCTGGGAGAAATTTGGGCACCATCCCAGGAACTTGGCGTCCGGGCCTGGCTTTTCAGGGTGAAAGCGCCCAAGACAAAAGGGTAAAACACAAGAACAGTGATCCCCAGGTGCCAGAAGCTCCCATTAGGGCGAGTGCAAGGGCATTGACATTTGCAGGATTCTTAAAAAGTATCCTGACGCACCGAGCTCTCGGGGACCCCTTCCAGAAACTTCACCGCAACCTGAGGAAAACCATTTAGTGATGGTGGTTGACGTTGGGTTGATGACAATGTACTGCAAGTTCATAAGTCGTTATTTGTCTTTGTTGTGACTTTGCGCTTGCTGCAAGTCTTTGATTCCAGAGAAGTAGCGCTCAAAACCAAAAGTGAACCCTGCCAAGTCGCCCTCGCCAATCACCTGATCTCGTCGTGTTCGCCTATTATTCGGATGACTATTTCATGTTCCGTTATTGTTAAACTGTTTGGTTTGGTAAGTCCCTGCCATTTTTTTACAATGTCTTCTGCACAGTCACCATGCCTTGCCGATCGCATTTCAACACCTGGGGTTTGGCCGGCAACATACTTGGCGGTCTCACAATAAATAATCCAGTCACCATCCCATATTCACATAATTAATATATCTCAGATGGGGAGTCCGACTCTGGTACTGCCCACACCGGCAATGAAGTCGATGCCAATCATTTCAGCACCTCTCGAAATAGAGCTCACAAGTCCTGCAGAGTTTTATCTTAGTGTGGACAGGAACTTCCACCCACCCACCAGTGGCACCTGCATCCATTATGCACGCCCTTCAAATCGATCTCATGGCATCCCCATACCCACTCACTCATCTCAAGCACACAATGAACAGTCTTCAGCATCACTATCTAGTTCTCATGGGTCGCTGTCAACATTCCCCGCTGCCCCAACTAGACACCTCTTTGAAGACGCAGGACCTTATCTGTGTGAGACACTACGCATTCCATCCCACAAGAAAATCGACTTGTGGGCGCTTCCAGATCCACTTGAAGGAGAGAAACCAAACCAGCCCTATCCTATATTGATCAAGCTGGCAATTTACGGAAGCCCAAATAAGCAGCTCACATTGCAAGAGATATACACAGTACTCGAGGGTCGTTTTGAATGGTTCAAGGTTCAACGAAACGAGAAGGCTTGGAAGTTGGGTTTTTGTTCTGACTCCTCACCTATTCTGCCTCATGACTATGCACAGAACTCAATTCGCCATAACCTTTCTTTGAACAAAGTCTTCAAACATGTTCCCCGTACCATCATGGAGCCAGGCAAAGGAAGCTATTGGCAACTTGACTGCTCTGATGGCGAGGGTTACAAGCGCCCTCATAAGTGCCGCAGCAAGTCTGCTCGAGCAGTGCTTGAACAAAGCGATGATGATGATTCTTCGTTTGGAGGTGGTGACGTGGAGGGGACAAATGCACCTCTGGCTGGTGTGCTAGCAGGTTTGGGTCATGTTCCAAATCACCCTAGCCTTGCAGCATCCAACAACTCCTACATCAATCCTAAGTTGAGACAGGGAAGTCACATTGTTGGTGAAGGTCGAACCCGATCTGTATTGTGCAGGCCTGCCACCAGTCCATATCAGTGTAAAGTAAGTTACCCGCCACCACTTGTGCCGTTCTCCGGGTTGCTCGAAAAGCTCGAATCAAGTGCCAAGGACTGGAGCAAAGGGACTATGAAGCGCATCGTACATGTATCTTGATAGCCAGTCGGAACATTTTCCCATCTAGTCTTCAATTGCAGCTTGCTATCAAGCTTCTCACTTTCATGCGTTTTGCTCGATCAGGCACCGTGACCTAATACTATGTCCCACAGAGCTTACACACCAACCTACCTACGTACCTTTTGTACTAGTTCATAATGCACATTCAATAAAACCTTTTTACATGATTGTTTAACTTTCAGTTAGATGCCATGAAGCCCATGTACTTAAAGCTGATACTATACTATATGTCTCGCCTGTCTTATCTACAGGCCTCTATGCGACCCGTGACGAAGTTGATCTTGCCTTGGACCAAACATGTAAAGACTACAACTTGCAGGGAGGCGTGAGTCAGATCTCAGATCTCAGACGTGGTCCTCTGTGATAACACGAGTGTCCAGCCGGCCGGGAGTCTCCATGATAGCCCCATGTTTCTTGATGCCTGCCAGCATTGCCATCACTGTGCTCCTTGTGATACTTCTACATCAGCAAACTACAACTTTCCCCACAGAAGGCACATGACTTATGTTCCCACGACAGCTGATCACAGATTTCACAGTTCCGCCAAGAGTCACAGCAAATAGTACCACAAGGTATACATTTATTACAATGACTCACAGTTCGACATGACTCACAGGACTTTGCATTTGAAAGCCAAAGGAGTCCGAGTTTGAGTAGCTACTAGTAGTAAGTAGTATATACTAGTACTAGTAATACCATAGAAATGCGAACTCAATATTTTATTTCGGACTATGGATGGACTTCAGACAATGCAAATTTACATTCAAACACCGAGATAACAACATGAGCATAAACATTGTATGAACTGTAAGGGACACGCATAGTACTAATAGTGCTAGTAGTACATGAGGCGAATATCATAATGTGACATATAGTAGTGCAAACCGTCCATGACAAACAGGTCAGTCAAGCTGGATAGTGAGAGCACGGCCACTTGGACCTTCTGTCATAGCAGATGATGAATTTTCTGCACTTGATAAGTACGATTGCTTTCTCTCACAGATCATAAACTTACCGGCACACTGATGATCACTTTCGCATTGTCTTGCAGATAAATGAGACCAGCCATGCTGTTTGAAGGCAAGTCTCATGCACCCCAGGCCAATGTCTGCATCATCTAGCATCTTCCCCACGACATCTACTCGGAATCTGAGCAAGCTCGACAATACTTCATTTTCCTGTTGTAAACACTCTGCAAGTGCCTTTTGTGCCCGAAATACTTCACGCTTGGCTCGTGCGAGGTCCATAACAAGTTTCGCTTCAGAATTAGTTGGATTCTGTATCGACTGATGAAATTTTAGGTGCCTTCTAGAAATGAGAAATGTAAAATTGACTTTACCAAGGAACTAATGGCTTCAAGAAGCTCATAAAAGTCCATCCCGTGTGTCCCTGGTCTCGTGTCATCATGGTGCTGATGAAGAATGTCGTCAGCTAGACCTGACACTTTTGTCGATAATGCGCGCAGATTGATAGTCATTGTATATTGAGAGATAGTTTTGGGAAATGCCGGTATGAGTATCAGCCATATTACTGAAGTCTGATGGTGTGTTTCTTACTAGGCTGACCGTCTTACTAGTATGTCTCATCATGATTCCAGCTGCCCCTCATGTGGCAAAATCTTCAAAGACCACACTTCTGTTGCTCGTCATATGAGCCAGCCTCGGTCCGGATGCAACACATGGTTAGAGGATATGATCAACTCCATTTCGCCCGGTGAAGATCATAACATGGACTCTGCAGATGATGAGGACTTCGCTGGACTTCCTCGTGATGTTTCTTATGATCCGGGACTTGGAGGTGAGGAATATTTCGGTGGAGGAGGAGAGGACATCCCTGATGGAAATGAAGTGCACGCCGGTGAAGTAATCGACTACTTTCCAGAGCTTCCTCTGGCCTATGAGGACAGCTACACATTTCTGGGGCTGTTTGATGCAGATAAAAACAGCGTATATCGGAAAACAAACCTTTATTATCCGTTTAGCAGTCGACGAGATTGGCAACTTGCAGCATGGCTCTTACGTTTGGGCCTAAGCATGGGGAAGATCAACTCTTTTCTATCACTCGAAATGGTCAGTTTGTCTACTTCACTTTCACTGCTAATGATTCATGTCTTTTTAGATCAAGGATTTACCCTTGTCGTTCCGCTCTGCCAGAGAACTACGCGGTCGAGCTGAGATGCTGCCCAGTGGTCCATGCTGGAAGTCTCAAGTCATTCATACATCGCATCCTACAAAGTCGCCAGTAATTCTGTACTGGTGTGACCCTATTGAATGTATTGCCAGCATCTTTAATCACCCACTATTTCACTGTCATATGGATCTCACGCCTCACAAGATTTACTCTACTGCCAAGAGACTATGTCGTGTATACACCGGATGGATGTCAGGAAACGACGCATGGGATATGCAGGTGAGTAGATAGTCGAATATTGAGGTCTGGCACTCATGTATTCTTAAAGTCAGCGATAACAAAGGGTGCAACCCTCCTCGGCACCATTCTCTCCTCTGACAAGACGAACATCACTGCATTAACGGGGTATCGCGTAGCTCATCCGCTCCTAATTAGCCTCTCCAACATCCATATGAACATACACTTAAAACCATCAACCAACTCTTTCGTTCTTGCTGCCCTGTTACCAGTCCCCAAGTTCATTCACAAGTAAAAGCAAATGAAGGGTGTATTGGAAGATCACCTTATACATCAGTGCCTCAATATCATTCTTGAGCCGCTCAAGCAATCCACTCAACATGGTATCATGCTGTCTGATCCTATCGGATGCAGTCGGTATTGCTTCACTGCTCTTGTGAGCTATATCGCCAACACCCCCAAGGCCATGATGCTGGCAGCCGTTGGTGGAAAAACATCGCTGGTGACAATGGCAATGTATAAGCAGTTCGGGGATGCATTCCGTCATGAACCCCGGACAAAATCAACGACTATTGCACAGCTCGCTGTTGTGCGCTCATGTGCTGATCCTAATGATCTTGAGGCATATTTCCATGAGGCACAGAGATTCCGACTGAATGGTGTCGACAAACCATTCTGGTGGGACTATGCACTAGCAGACCCCTCCCGGTTTCTTACACCGCAATCACTCCATCATCTTCATAAAGAATTCTTTGACCATGACACCCAATGGCTCATTCGCGCTGTTGGAGATTCTAAAATAGACTTCCGATTCTCAGTGTTACAGCCCATCACTGGTTATCGACACTTTTACGGGGGCATCTGTTATATCATCGCTATCAGTGCGGATGAAGCACTTCCTCATGTCATCGCTGCTGTATGTGCGCTCATGCAGTTCCGGTATCTCATACAGTCGCCATGTATTGATGAGGAAGATCTTGGGCGCATCTCAGGTGCT
Organism: Suillus discolor; assembly: GCF_016758755.1. NCBI lineage: Eukaryota > Fungi > Basidiomycota > Agaricomycetes > Boletales > Suillaceae > Suillus > Suillus discolor. Next base: position 7,253 of record NW_024541689.1, read on the forward strand.
CTAACTGAGTTCCACACGAACAAGGATGCAATCCTTGCTGCTGGGGCTCGTCGGGGGAAGGGCAATAGAAACATCGACAACTTTTATATCCCCAAGCTGGAGCTAATGCAGAGTATCATTCCCAGCATTCGCAACTCTGGTGTCATAGGACAGTGGTCTGCCGACATCACTGAACATGCCCACATTACGGAGATCAAAGACCCCGCCAGATCAAGCAATAACAACAATTATGACACACAAATTTGTTGACACCTCAACCATGCTGAAAAATGTTGTTGTTTTGAGCTCGCCACTAGCCTTCTGGATCACGGTGTAGAGACTAACATCTCTGTGGCCTCGTAGAGGTCTAATTCTCCAATGTCCCAATCACCTCCCAAACACAGCGCGACCTGTATCTCATTTCTGCGCACTTGGCACTTCGTCGGCCGCTTGCGCGCACAGGCGCTCAGTCGCGCATTGGCGCACGCACCTTCAGTTCCGTCGCTCGTCCTCCGTTTATCCATTCCATGTCCCTTCGGTTCGTCGGTACGTGTTCCTAATTTATTCTCATGTATTCTGACATATCTCCGGCGCTTGCGCACATATTCCGTATGTTTCATCACGGACCCTTATTTTACATATCATCACGTACTCGCTTCGCTTTCCGGCTCACTTTAGCGCTTGACAGTGCTTAACGCTACTTACAATATATATACTCATGTCTCGATGTAGAATGATCATCTTCTTCCCGCACAAATGTTGGACTCTAAGTCTAAAAATCTCTGTTGTATCTGCCGACCGACACTAAGCGCTAAAACCGACATGAGCGCCAGTTCTCATACTCTAATATACAAACATCATCTTACTTGTCTCCCGACTCACTTAAAGAGTCGCTGCACTCCACCACCCGCACGCGCGCTTCGCTCACTCTCAGCGCGCGCCATTGTACTCGTCGCTCGGTAGCGCTTCATAGCGCTCTCGCTCATCGCGCTTCGCTCATCGTCGTGCGCCTCACCAGGCTTATCCGACAGTCTGGTTCAGTGTTTCCCTCCACTATTATATATAGAGGAACCTTCTCAGTAGCAATCCCCTTGGGCCGACATTAGATTCGCGCATAGAGGACCATCTGAGTATATTCATACCACCCCACTTCATAGCAATCTACATTCCTCACCTACAACGGACAGAGGGGTGAGGAAGAGGGGTTGGACTTGGATGCTGAAGATAGCAATATTGAAGCTGATGTTGACACAGAAGATGTTCCTATCGACCCAACTCAACACCCATGCCAAACTACAAATTATTTTGCAATTGTGAAGGCGCTTCAGCACCAAGAAGTGGGTTCTGTGCCTGTACCACCTCGTTCCTTTGTCGACAAACACACTGCCTTTCACCTTGGATATGACCCCTCCATTTGGAGCATCACCATTGATGAAGTCGCGATTAAATTTGGCTTACCAGATCTACGACCAGCCATAGCTGATTTCCTTCAATGCGAGGCGACTTATGGACACCAGCATGTTCATTCAATAAGCGGCCCTAGAAGGGCTGGATCTACTGCTGTCCTCCCATTCGACAAAGTACAAGTCTGGTTCAAAATTCGCTTGCAGGAGATGGATTTCCACGACACTCACACAATCAAACCAGCTCAGACACTAAATTGTGTACCACCAAACAACCCATGGATTCTAGGCCGTTATGATACAGTCATTATTGAGACTAGTGCAGGCTACCCATGGCCTAGTAGTCGTCTTTTGGGTACTTTCTGTCTTGCGTTACAATAAATGTATGTTCACTCACTGTTACAGGTCATACAATCGCGCAGATTAGACTCATTATGCGACCTATTGGCAAGAGTGGTACACAATGGTCCTGGAAGAATCGTTTCCTCACATATGTCCAATGTTTTGATCTTTCAAATGATCGTGATCCAGCCACATGGCTTTACACACTGAAGCGAGCGAAGCGCTTGAATGGAAACCGGATGGGCAACATTATTCTGGTATCTCAATTGAGGGCTCCTGTTCAACTCGTCCCTCGCTTTGGCGCTACTGCTGACAAGCATCTCTCAGCATATAACAGTTTGGAGCATGCTGCTGAGTTTTGGCTGAATGAATTTTGGGATAAAAGCACCTTCTTTGCGCTATCAGTCTGAGATTTGATACAAGATAGGGTCATTTTTGTAGTAGATATTCCAAATGGATCAAAGATTATTCCCACACCTGTATCCACACATTCATACTAGCGCTCCCTCATGCCACTCAGTAAACATTTCTGTTCAGTGGGCCTCGGGATGAAGCTGGCATCTTTGATGTCAGCTCCAGAGGTTCACGACGTAACAACAATGGATAGACTCACCAGCTCGGAACTTATTCGCTTGATTTTGCAGGAATCTTCACCTGCCAACAGTGACGAGCTCAGCCATGTATTATCGCTAATTTTCAAGTCCTGTGTGACTGAAGTTCCCAAAACAAAGGATCTCAAAGTTCTGTTGAAGAAAATCCACCCCAATACCAGGATTGAAGCATTTCAGCACATTGAAGATGAAGCAACCCTTGTACCACTCTATGACATGCGCGCATGTCATTGGAACTGGCCACTCCCAGAGTCACATTTAGACAAACTCACTGCTAGTGGGGAGAGAAGTGATCAGGCAGAAGAGAACAGTAGCACGGACCAGGGAGAGAGGGAAGGAGAAAATAGTGGTGCCACGAATCAGAGGTCGGGAGATTGGGTTTTTGTCGATGACACTGGCGCACCCGCTGCCTCTGAGTCACAGGCTGAGAGTGTTGGCCAGCCTGAGGACGACGTAATGTTAACAAATGCCAGCTCTGCCAGTAGTGACAATGCCCCAGTGCTCCATGAAATCAACTGCGATTCTACAAAACCATGGACGACCGAACAGGTTTTTGCATCCTTCAATAACCTCCTTGCCTTTGCCCTCCTCCTGCAGCAGCCTACACTCACTCAGAAGCGTACCTTATCTCGTATCTGGAGCGCATCAAACTCCTCATCCACAATATGTGGCAATGAAATCATGTGCAAACCAGACCTCATCCTACTTGATGATATCGAGGCTAGATGGGATACAATCAAGGCTGTATGTGAGCTGACTTGCTTTTGACGAAAAGGAAATTTGTGAGCAGCTGATCCTCTAATTGTATAAATGCTCATGATGTATTAAGATGTACCGGGACTGGTTATATAACCGGAGAGCTGAGAAGACCGTCAAAAAACAAAGCAAGTTCAGTAAGAAATGGACTACCTGGGTGGTGATAGAACACCAGTGCAAGAAGGAGATCCTTGAAGAGACCGGAGCAAGGCCAGGAGGGAAGGAAATGATTAAAAACTACCAGGGTGTGGTCAATGCAATTATGGGAGGTTTACCTGAAGAGCAGCTGGAGGAAGCAAATAAGACAGTGATAGAATGGTCTAGCAAGGCTCCTCCTACAGATGTCCAAGTTGAGTTCGCTCAGAAGAAAGCTCCTGGTATGATGAAGGATCTTGCAACTCAGTTATGGAGGCAGGCTGGTATGAGGATATTCATATTGTCGGCATGGAAAACTGAGGAAGGCGAAGTGAGGATCAATGGGTGAGTGACATTTTCATTCTCTTGACTGGTAAAGATGGCCTGATCCGGTCATAAGAATTGACTTCAATGAAAAGTTGGAGGGCAGTAGTTTCACAGATACAAAAGACTGGAAGGCCACATCAGGAAACCTACAATTCTGCTGATGTTCCTGTCCCCCACTGAACTGTCTGATATCAGGTATACAGGTGGTGCAGTTACACAGCAACTGCTGAAATCAGTACCATGCCTGAAATCAGTGGTGAATAGTGTCACAGACACTCAGAGATACTGTTTATATACAATTTAGACTGCCAGTTTTCAAGAGATGTGATATACCAGACATATAGTTAAGCAATCCCCTCAATTAATTAGCATCATAGAACATCAGATCATACAGAAATATCAGCCATTCAGAAAAATATAAACACAGGCTTGCAGAATTACACAGCAGACTGTGTACAGCCTGACAGGTATTACAGTCACTTTGACTAATTAGCAAAGCAAATTAATAGATTGACAATACATCACGTATCTTGTAAATCAGCTCGAAATTTTACTGGAGTTACAGAAAATATGACTTCTAGCATTTTCTACATAACAGTCGATTTAACAAACAGTTCTGCATTTTCAAGTATAGCAGTTCATCAATCGGTACACATAGCAGCTTGTTAGAATCTATGCCCAATAGATTATTGGATAATCAAAAAGACTGATCTACCAATTTATCAGAGAATCAAATGTTTAAACAATCCAAACAACAGATTTGTCACAGAAGAGATGACAGCCTGATAAATCGTCAGATTATTTGAACTATTTGTTCATCAATGCTACAGTTGGCTTTATAATCTGACAACCACTCAATCAGGCGATAGTAGACCAGTATTTTGGTTTGACATGTAGGTAAATACTCACTCATTCATTTTCAAGAATATGCAGAAATATACATCACAGTAATTATTCAGTGCAGATAGACAAACTGTTAGGGTAACTAGACGGACTAGAAGAAGAAATAGCAGATGCCAGATGTTCATGATAGAAGCTAGCCAGAAAAACAATAGAAATGAGGGCATAGAGGGCGATACAATGTAACAACATAAAAAAATTAGTTGCAGAGCTATTAGGAACACCAGTTAGCATATCAAGAAGAACTAAACCAATGAATGCTTACTACTATTAAACAAATCATCAATTTTCAAGTTGCGTCACTCTCAGATTCAGTATCCGAAGCAAAACATGCTGCACGTCCAGATGTTCCAGTTGCCCTCAGAGTTATGGCTCCTCTTGATCGTGCCTTAGCTTGATAGCGTCCTTTGAAGGGCTCTGCTAATTCCAAAATCTTCTTCCATCTCTTGTCAGAAAGATAGTCGATAGACTCCATCACCTCTTGAGTTGCGTATCCCCACTGTGTCTCTGAGAACGCATCACCTGTCTTGCTGTCTGGTTGCACACATTCACCTGTTGACCACTGTCTAAATGTGCGTTCACTCTACAATATAAGTGAAAGATACAATAACAGACATTTATAACATACCGCTACAACAGTCAATGCAAGGGCGCCACATGGCTTGCCCTTCATCCTACTCTGCAGGGGAAGTTGATCGATGACCTCCAGGTAATATGCGAAAGTATTGAGTATGACGTCTGTGAGAAATGGACCCTCTTTCACCTGTACAAGTAACGTTAGTGGAGGAAATAAAGAGCGTATATCACTTACAATGTGCTGAGAGTCAGTATCATCAACTGAATGCCACATAAAGGGATAGATAGGTGGATTTACGAGTATTCGTTGTCCATCATCTCTAACTTCTTCCTTTGGTTCAGGAACAGCCCAAGCAACCCAATCTGCAATATCATCAGGCTCATCAAAATTTTCATGATTAGTGAAAAAGTCGATAACGGCAAGCTCAGACTGCTTTGCAAGGGTTTTGCGAAAATCATATGTTCGTTGTTTGAGCTAAGAATGACTAAGACAATGAATGATATGAAGGGTTAGTGCTCACCAGATACCAGACTGGTTCATTCTTTTTGGTCAACTGGTGCGTTGAATTGATGAAGAGTTTGTCCCAGAGCTCCTGAGCTGAAGAAAGATGCTGAATCAAATCCCAAGGATTATCCAAGCACCCTATGAAGTTAATCCACATCGGAATTGCTCTTGCTTTGAAGGTGGCAAGCGATGCACATCTAGGAAGATCTTCATCTTTGAATGTACGTTGTCTTTTTTCTGAGGTAGTAGCTTGGACTCTTGAGCTTTTAGGCAGCTTCTCCTTGAGAACATCTAAAGATCGAGAGACACTGTTGGAAGTTGCCTGAAATAAAATAAAGAAAATGACGTGAAACAAAGTTGACAGTGTACACTTGGCCACTCACTTTAACATCACGTTTAGCATGAACATGTTTTTGCCTCGTCATTGACGACTTGGTACTAGGTTCAGATGCTCTTTTCAGATGAGCCGACTTGATTTTCTTAGTGGCCACCTTGTTGCGTGATGAAGGCATCTTTGCCATAGTCTTCTTCTGAGACACCTTCTATCAAAGAGTGTTCCGATATCAGTCTTATGAACAGAATTTGGAAACACTTACTTTCTTATTAGCATCATCTGAATCTTCTTCATCTAAGAAGTCGTCGTCTGAATAGTCCTTCTATTTGAGAATAATCCAATGTCACTAGTATCGTTGGCAGAATATATAAATATTCACCTTCTGCTTAAATGTGTCTGAATCTTCTTCCGTAGAGTCTAACTCCTGTTGAAAAGTAGCGACATAAGTGTGATCAAGGAAAAATATTTTGATCCATACCCACATTACGAGCCTTCATTGGAGCATCCAGTGGGCTAGGTTCCTGAACATCTTCTATATCATCTTCTATACGGTCTCCCTCCCTACCTGAGCTATTTTTTTGCAGATTATTGAGAGCGGTGAGGTCCTGAAAGTAAAGGTGATCATCTTTGATGTCATTTGTATCTCCACTTGGGTGCGACCTACTGCCAATATTTGCTCTAAGTTTACGAGGTCACCTATGGCAATGTCTTTCAGTTTGTATGACTGCATTCAAGCACAAAAAACTTACTACATGATGATTGAGTTATGATAGCAGTTGACTTCTGGTTCTGCAATTGGTTTGGAGGCGGAGGAATGTTGTTGTCATCTATATCATCAAATATACTGCTATAAGGTTGAATGCCTGTGATATTTATGAGTAAATGTAAAATTATAAGGCAGAGATAATGATAATACGCTGGTTATTTGATTGTGATTCCGATATCATGCCTAAAGCAGAAGACTTGGGTTTTGAAGACGCTCTTGCATTGGGAACTTCATCTTCAACTATTGAGCGCCAATTTGGAAGTGTGCCACTTGTAATTCCAGGAGGTGAAGAAGTCTTGCTTGTGTGCCCTTGTTTGGATTTCTTGCTTGGTGGTCTGCAAATACAACACGAAACAGTAATAATCATGGTTGAAGGTTTAAATTATCGGTCCAGATGACAAGAAAGGATAGAAGAAGAAAGACTTACACATTAGTATCATCGCTTACTTGAGATTGCCGGCGCCTGTTTGCAATTTCCTCCCTTGCACTCACACGAGACTTTGAAGGTCTATTGGTCTCTGCTCCACTGTCATCAATAATCAGATCTGAGTCTACTTCATCATCAGCTTCAGCATCGACTTGAATATTCCCCGTAGTTCTTGGTTAGTATTATGAATAACTTGTGTAGTCTGAAGAGCGTACCTGAAGATATTTGAGATTTGCCTCCAGGTTGTCTCACAGCTTTCTTGCTTGCCAGTCCAGGAGGGCGGAGTGCCTGACTTTTTTGCAGGTTAGCTTCATCAGCAAGGTCGTTCTGCACCTTTGCAACTTTGGCCATTTTGCCTGCCCTTTCATTTGCCTTGATGCGTTGTTTTTCTCTGGCTGCCTTTACCTTGGCTGATTCCACGAGTTCAACATCTGACCCATCATCTGAACCATCGTCCCTTGTACATTTTCTACTGGCAGGCTGGTCCACAAGTCCAGGGTGAGCATCCTTGTTTGATGGGCGTGTTTTCATCAGCACTAAGAAGAGTAATGTAGCCCGGCTGCAGCTGAGACTCAGACTGAACTGTGCAGAACCAAGAGTTTGTGAAAGAGGTGAGCGAAATCTAAAGGTGTGAGGATAAATAATTTCAGAGTTTGTACAAATTTTCACAGAATATTAGTTTTATGTTCAAGTTTTTTGAATTCTCCACCTAAATATAACTAGAAAGATCTAAAGAACTTTAGTTCAAGTACACATTGTGTTGCCACCCATTCCGCCCATCTTGCCACTTGGAAAATTCCCTATCCGTCTGTAGAACAAAAGAAGCTCTCTTCCCCTCATATTCTAAGTTGAAATGAGTTGTTTTGTCAGAGCCAAATATTGCGAAGTCCCCATTCCTAAGCTCCAAAACCAGACCTGGCTCTTTCAAACCCAGAGCACCGCCTGTGAATTGACCTAGAGCTAAGACCAAACAAAGATCTTTGTCTTTACCGTCTCTGTGCGACAAAGTGCAACAATTAATGTTCACGACCAGAGATACAAAAGGAGCCACTGGTGAACCAGGACTTCCTGGCAACAAATCAACGATCTCGATCAAAACTTTGTATTCTTCTGGTAGATGCATCTGAAACTGATAGTGTGGAGTTAGAACCAGTAAGGCGATTGACTAATATGACACATACTATAGTCTCAATCCACTCAAAAACTTGAAAGGCGGTGACCAAGTTGGTGAAAAGTTGTCCAAAATCCTTCATGTTGTTTGAGGGGTATGGAATCATTTGAGAGAAATTTGTGGTGTTCTGAATGTGTAGATTGTGAGGGTGCACTTCAGAAGGTGCTCCTTCGCCCTATATGATATATCGTGAGTTGAATAATCATATTCACCAAGCATTTGAAAAAGCTTACTTGTGTAGCGTATCGATTATACCAGGAGAAATGAGCACAAGTAAACGCTTGGCCATGATCAGCTGGTGTACGATATGTGAGACTAGGGACACCATCAAAGCATGCTATGAGGTTCTCATGCAAAGTCTCCTCATATTTGCAGGCATCGCACTACAAATGAATGCCATAAGAGAGCCATCCTTGTTGCATATGTCAACAGTGCCACTA
>NW_024541690.1:0-15887 GCF_016758755.1 Suillus discolor
CCAGACCTGGTGTTACCTGTTGGGTAAGGCCTGTCCCGCCGGGTTCATATTTTCTTAGCACATACTGGCCAGACCTGGTGGTACATGTGGGTATGGCCCGTCCGGCCGGGTTTATATTTTCTTAGCAATACTGGCCGACCTGGTTTACCTGTGGGTATGGCCTGTCCGGCCGGGTTTATATTTTCTTAGCAAATACTGGGCCAGACCTGGTGTACGTGGGTAAAGCCTGTCCGGCCAGGTTTATATTTTCTTAGCACATACTGGCCAGACCTGGTGGTACATGTGGGTATGTCCTGTCCGCCAGGCTTATATTTTCTGAGTTCAAGTTGTAGATATACTATCTTAAACAAAGCATGCGCGAGATACAAGTATGCTAATATTTCATTGCTTTCTTGGAGGGCAGCCTAGCTCTGGAAGAGCGACGGATGTCGTCAGTCTTGGTGATCTTGTGGCTTTCCAGATTCACCCGACTTGCTCCTTTTTTTCCCCTTCACCTCCACCTCCTCTGCTCTATCCTCCGCCTCCGACTCACCATTGTGCTCCACTTCCACTCTCTGTCTCTCCAGGGACTCATTTTCCTCCACAGCTTCTTCGTTTCCTCCTGCAGCTTCTGCATATCATCCTTTAACCTCTTATTCCTCGATTTCGCCTCCTCCAACATCCTCAACTCTTCCTCCAGGTGCTGCCTGACCTCCAACTCGTGATCCCTTTCCTTCTCCTCCTGCTCTCCTGCAGCACGTTGCTGACCCTCCCTTCCCTTGAGCGTTGGAAGCATCCTACCTCTGACAGTATCGACCAAATCTTCAACAAGGCTGAGGATCTTGATATCTAAGGTCGAGGCACCAAGGTAAGTGGGGGTGTTGTGAGGGGCTTCGTCGCCCTCATACTCGATAGCACGTTTACATTCCCTGAGCAGTAAGCCGAGACCCAAAGGATGCGCACATTCCTGAGGGCAAGCTGGTGATCTTGGCAGATGCGATCATGTCCAAAAAATTTTCTACAACACCATCTTCGGAGTGCACAGCATTGGGGAAGGTATGATTTCTTCCCAAGACCATGTTGCCCAGGTAGGCCAGTCCCTTTGCTCCTCAGAGCTTGGTCCCCCTACACCATGTGAGTATGCATCTGCTCATTTAATGACGAACATACCTTCTCTCCAAGTCTCTGACCCCTTAAACCAACAGCAGGTATATTATCATTATGCTCAGGGACTTCAAGAACTGCACGCGATCCTTCATTGGAACTGCCGCGGGTGCTCTTCTTGAGGCCAGATGGCCTGCAGCCGGCCCTGTTGTACGTCCTGCAAAGGATTGTTGTGCGTAAGTCATCTCTGAAGAGTCATCGTCAGCTGGGCTGATGGTACGTGGTGCAAGGTGTGTGCTGGCTAGGGCGCTGGAGGCAGCCTCTGGTACTGGCGGCCCTTTGGTATGTGGTGTGGGGGGTGTGGATGGCCGAGGCACTGGAGGCAGCCTTGGTCCCGGCCCGGCCCCTTTGGTATGTAGTGTGGGGGTTGTGCTGGCTGAGGCACTGGAGGCAGCCCTTAGTCCTGGCCGGCCCTTTGGTACGTGTCGTAGGTGGCTTGGCTGAGGTATCGTCCTCGTTTTCTTGACCTGATTTCCACCCATATACCTTTTCTGTCCCCCTTATAGGGAACTGCGTTCTGCAGGCTCTTCTTTGCTCATATCAAGCAAGCTTGCCTGCAAGGAAAATAATCAATCTTTGTTGGCTGCCCTGTCTGACTTCCAATGGTCCCACAGGCTTGGTGATGTCGTCAGCCCTCAAATGAGAGGGATCCCCAACAAGAAACCATTGGGAATGCACTCCAGGTCCAAGTACAAACTTGGCTTAGCCACAACCTCACGCTAAGGTACTGGCTTGGTACTTGTCAGTGAAAACTTCTACCCAACCACCTCTAGTCCCATCAAAGCTGACCGAACAGACATCAACTCACTGTATCGACGCATGGAAGATCCGTCGGACCAATTCTTGCTGTCCTTCACATTGATACCAGCGCGTGAAGGAAGCTTTGCATAGCCTGTCTTGTCTAAGACAAGTTCAGGCAACTTATCCTTGGTATCGTCCTCGTCGTCCTCATTGTCTGACACTCCATCAGAGTCCTCAGGGTCTTAAGATTCTTTAATTATTGTGTAGTCAATACAAAATGAAATACCTCACAGAATTCTGACTTGGACCACTCCCGCAAATTTTGTAAAACCATCAGATGTCCATTCTTTGTTGCCGCGAGAACTTTGTGTGAACACTTTTTTGCCATTCAAGGGCTAGACTCATGGCTGAATAATAACATTGGATTATTTTCCTTTCGATAAGACAATATCACTCACACGACGACACTTAGAGTCTGATCAGATTTTTTTTTGTGACTGACTAGCATCACAACCTGACCACCCCATAGTACGACAAATTTGTTCTGTAAAATCGTCCAGGACTCTTTTGAGGTTCCTCTTTCCGATACCTGCCAGTATATGTAGTTATAGGAGATACTGAGTTGAGAATATAAATACTTACATTGCCTGCGCTTCTGCTGGTGCCACCTTCCCTATTCCACTTTTCCTTCCTGCGTCCTCTAACCTCCTCGACGTTGCGCAGGAGTCATATTGTTAAACCAGTCCCTCGCGTGTCCTGTACAGGAATTAATCAAATGTTTTCCCCCCAACTTTGATGCTCCTCCCTTGTCATAGTCGATCGATTTCCTGCTTGAACAACTTCTGTGCGACATCCCAGTCAGTAATTTTCCTTCTTGTAAATGCGGCATCCTTTGGACGAGTGCCATCTCCCTTCTCTCAGGGGATACACCAAGTGCTTCATTGTCCTGTTCATCTTCCAGGAACTCTCCTTCAGCTTGAATATCATCCTCATCGGTTAAGAACTGGAAGATAGTAGCGCCTAATGGCCTTTTCATATACAGGCAAATAAGTTACTATTTTCTATCAAAATAAGCCATACAAACCTTTCTTAAAGGCTTCCCAGGCAAGGCAGCAGGATCCTCCAGTGGACTTATGTTTTGTAACAATCTGATCTGGTATTGTCTTCAAAATACTTTGACGTGTTGGTGCTGAAGCCAGAGTTAACAAACTTGTCCTGGTGGATAGTAGTATTCCCTCGAAAGACTCATACATTTGTCCATGATATGTTTAGTAGTAGAAATAAGGAATGAAGTGTTTGCAACACGTAGTCAAGGGTCGGCCGCACAAATGTTCACAAAACACGATCACATATCAAAGGTCATGTGATCGTGTTTGGAACATTTGGTGCGGCCCGACCCTTGACTACGTGTCGCAAACACTTCATATCCTTATTTCTAAACCTGTAATTAATGAAACGCTGATGAATGCACAAATGGAGGCTAAAACAAATCAAAATCAATTGCAAAAACATCTATCTAAGTAACTAGTGTGAAATAATCAGTTGCGTGCCTTCTTCCTAGTAGACTCAGTCTCATCTAAACTCTAGTTGCGCCCTTCTAGTAGACTCAGTCTCATCTAAACTCTATTTGCTACTCCTTGGACGTTTGGCTTGGCTGATGGAAGATGTGGCCGAAATAGGTGCAGACTGAACAGACGGAGATGGGAAGATGGCAGAAGGGGACTGAAACCAGCTGTTCCTGCTCTTAGCGGCGTTGACAAGGAAACCCGGAGGTTTGTCAATCTGGAACTATGGGGAGACTTTCCCTGGCTCTTACCACATTCAGTATGTAAGCAGGTATATATGTACCTACTGACACCTGCCTGGTCTTGAGCGGCGACACCTTGAGACTGTTGTGACGCTGTCACACCAACTTTCTCCGACCAACTATTGGTCAAGCGCGAGAGGGGACACTGTGAAGGCACCTCAATGCCCCACGGCTGTGTCTGTGGTGGGCGCGTGCGTAAGTTGTGACGAAAAGCCTGGGAAAATGGGGGTGTTATCCCTGGTCATTGATATGATCTTGGAATGTAGTCCAAGGCGGTTGGAGAGGGAGAGCAGAGAGGGAAAGACTTTGTGGAGATCCAGCTGTTCGATGATGACAAGTTCCGCTAGGGCCAGTAGGAAGTTGGTGGCGACCAGTGGCTGGAACCTTTTGGCAGGAAAAATGATAGCGGATGCTACCTTGATGTCCAGGACGGCCTGCTTGAGCTCAACAAATGCGTCCTCATGTGTGACAATAGAGCCACACACAAGGAGCACCATGTTGGCGGCCTTGAGAAGAGGAAGATAAGGCCGGAATACAGTAGATAGTACCTAGATCACCAATTAGCCAAGAACTTGCAGAATAGATGGATACATTACCTGGGTGACGCTCATAGCAATATATCTACCATTTACCTTACCCGCGAACAGCCACCGCTGTCTTGTTCGGAATGGTTCGAAAAAAATGCAAAAAGTCCAGCTCGTCCAAGGTGTTGTGTGAGTTGAGTGACACGCGCTTGCTGCGTCTGAGTGTACGCGTCTATCTTCTTGTGTGTTGCGACGTCGAAGACAACCTCCAGGTAAGTGTACCCACCGTTGGGGAAAAAGTGTTCCAAATAGTGCGACAGGAGGGGGACAGGCGTTATCACTTCATCAGTTGCACTGATGATGAAGTGAATGATGGCGACCGGCGTGGAGGCCAACAACGTGCATGACACGGCCTCAAACTTGCCGTTGAGCCGGAGGAAATGAGGAAGGACAGGATGCCCTCCTCTGTCAGGCAAGTTGGCGCTGTAGAATCCCTGTAATCACATTAATAGCGTAGTCAAAAGAATTAAAAAAAGTACTTACAAAGTAGGGTGCCGGCTTTCTAAGACTGCGCAGAGAATGGCAGGATAGGCAAAGAAACAAGACGTCGACGCCTTGTACAATGTCGACATAGCCGGTGGGGACTTCAATACAGTGACTGCACATAACGCGCGGGCAAGCGTCGCACTTGTACAATACAACGTCACCTTCGGCGCCGTCACGGCAGATCATACACCACTGACTAAATTAGCTAAGATAGACATTATGAAGGAAGAACTTACTAGGCTGTGGATCTCTGCAGGCAGCTCAGGCGCCGCGGTCCACTTGGCAATGGATCCTCCACATATGGATTGGGAGAACCAAGGGGAACACTGACTTTGAGGGCAACACCCCCAGCAGCGCGCTTCTTGGCAGTGTTCTTCTTGGGTGGCATGAGCTGGGGCTATGAGATGTAGAAAGCGGTACCGGCCGATGGATTCAACAATAAGAAATCGGACTTACAATAATTCGAACATGGGTGTCACATGATCGCGTGAAACCGGCATTGTGCATACAAAGTCCACACTGGTGCGCCTATCCTCCTCCAATATTTTCATGGGTCTTTGGGGCTGGAGGGAGGTATAGCGTCCACACTGGTGCGCCTATCCTCCTCCACCATTTACTTGGGGTATGGTGCTCAATGTGTGCCTAAATTCGCTTCCTCAACAAGGTAGTTTCATTTGTATTCCCTTAGCAAACACTGACCATCGTTCATGCAGGTATTATTATATGGCGCCAATATCTAATAAAAGGACGGTTTTGATTATATTTGACTTTACAGCTACTGACCAATGTTTACAGATTGTACCTACTTTTATATGTACTGTAGTTAGCAGTACAAGACCGTTGTGGAGAGAGCCCCTCCACAGCGGCCTTGTATTGGCAGAATTTTTTCACTTTATTACTATTTTAAAATGCACAACATGTCTCAGTAGTTTTACCATTATAAAATCACATGCTCCGCTTTGAAATAAAATCACGTGACTTGTATTAGAAACCATATGTGCCGCTTTGGAATAAAATCACGTGACTTGTATACTCAGCGCCCCATATAAGTCTTTGGAGACTTATGCCTATCTGTTACCAACAAGTTTGCAAGATTTGCTTTGATTCAGGATGTTTGATTTGATTTGGAGGATGTTTTTGTTTCATTGATAGTTGAGCCATCGAGGAACCTAGTTACCTGAGCTTATGTGAGCGTAGATGGCCAAATATAAAAATTCAAAATTCAAAAGCCCGTATGCAACCACCTAGCAGCCCACCTTCTTGTTCAGAGTGCAATTGGGGACAAACCTCCAGTGCACCCTAAGTGTTGCTTCACAGCTGTACAGTAACTCCCCATATTTCATCACATATGCACTTCACTGAAACTTTTGTTCTGTAACCTTTACAACCGCCACCCCTCTTCATCCTTGTGACTCACAAGTAAAGCTCCCCCATTTCATCATGTATGCACTTCACCGAACAAAACTCCATTCTTCTGTCCTTGACTCCTTGCCTCACATCATATTCTAACTCACAAGTAAAGCTCCCCCATTTCATCACATATGCGCTTCACCGAACAAAACTTCATTCTTCTGTCCTTGCCCCCCTTCATCTTCTAACTCACAAGTAAAGCTCCCCCATTTCATTGCATACGCACTTCACTGAACAAAGCTTCATTCTTCTGTAACCTTCACCACTGTCATTGTTTGGTGAAGTGCATACGCAATGAAATGGGGGAGCTTTACTTGTGAGTTAGAAGCATCCTATAAGCACTTTACGGAACAAAAATTCATTCTTTTGTCCTCCCCCCCCCTTCATCTTCTAACTCACAAGTAAAGCTCCCCCATTTCATTGTGTATGCACTTCACCAAACAATGACAGTGGTAAAGGTTACAGAAGAATGAAGCTTTGTTCAGTGAAGTGCATATGCGATGAAATGGGGGAGCTTTACTTGTGAGTTTTGTTCACCACTGTCATCCCTCTTCATCTTCCAACTCACAAGTAAAGCTCCCCCATTTCATTGCATACGCACTTCACCGAACAAAGCTTCATTCTTCTGTAACCTTCACCACTGTTGTTTGGTGAAGTGCATGCGCAATGAAATGGGGGAGCTTTACTTGTGAGTTTTGTTCACCACTGTCATCCCTCTTCATCTTCCAACTCACAAGTAAAGCTCCCCCATTTCATTGCACGTACGCACTTCACCAAACAATGATAGTGGTGAAGGTTATAGAAGAATGAAGCTTTGTTCGGTGAAGTGCATACACAATGAAATGGGGGAGCTTTACTTGTGAGTTTTGTTCAGTGAACAGCCATCCCTCTTCATCTTCTAAACTCACAAGTAAATGTCCCCCATTTCATCTTCACCGAACAAAACCTCATTCTTCTGTAATCTATGCACTACATAGTACAAAACTCCATTTATTATTACCCATCTTTTCATTGTTTTATTGTTCAGATCACCGCCATTCTTCAGTGCTTCAGTAACACCTTGACCCATTTTACAGGAACCAGCAGGCCCAGAGTACCCTCTTCTAATGTTCGACAGAATTATGTAATTACCCATGGGGATTCTCCATTAGGCTACATTAATGTGTGACATGTTGGCATGTTCATTTATACTTCCGACGTGACAGGTTTGAAATTTTCCATCCACTCCAACTTACAATGGGGGATCCTGTAGCTTTACTAGCCAAAAGGCTCAGTAGCCGCATTGATGAACTCCTGTGTGATTCCTCACCGTTTGAATTGTTCACACAGAACAACATTGACGAAAAATTACTACAGAGAGCCAAGTAAGCAATTTCTAAGTTGTTTTTCTGCACCACTCAACAGCTGTAATTTAAGGACCAGATTGTGGAATCAGTGGCAGAACATTCTACTGTCTGCTAGTGGCGATAGTGGTACTAATCCGACGATCATTACTGATATTGAAATTTCCAGGGCCGCAGTAATCATTGCTTACGCAGCAGTTAATAGTTGTATGTCTTTATTTGATTTTTCAACTGTACCCAAATTTGAATATTTGACTGCAGTACAAACAGATTGGGATGTTGATCGATTTTCGGACTCTGCTAAAGCCTCCCGAAATACAAAACAAAGAAAGAAACTAGCCAAGTATTTCAAAGCTTCTTCATTTGGTCACATAACCGAGCCCACCACATTGGTTGATAAGCATGGAAGAATCCTAGCTTGGTATCTCCCCAAGATCCTGATGCCCGACCGAATGGTACGACTCTCACGAATATGAAAACCCTATTTTAAACTGTTTATCATCTAGGAACACATCAATGAGTCCATCAAGATACTCAGACCTGTCCTTGATCACTCTTTGCCTAAGCCAACGGAACAGGCAAAACAGCCTTGGCGTTCACAAGGCTTTGTCATACCCTCTGGCGGAGGAGAATTTGGAGCAGGACGGGTGACTATGTGCCCCGGTGGTTTCATGCAATGTCATGAAGTGAGATTTTTTTCATATCCGATTCACAAGACAAAAGTAACTCAATTGAGTTAGTGGCTTCCAGATCTCTTATATCAATCAACTTCTCTGTCATCACCCATAGTTCAATATTGGTTGTCTGAAATCACAGCAACCGAACAATTCTGGTCCGCTATCACCAGTATTATTGCACCCCATCAGTATCTTGCCGGCATGCAATGTATTTCTAGCCTGAAGCAAGCGGTCAAGACTTCGAATCCAGTTGTTTGGCCCTCAGATTTTTCTGGAATTGAGGTGATTGTCAACCGGGAGACACCGTATCATCGCAATCCAGGAGCATCACCATCATTTTATGACCTTTTGGTGAGCCTCGGAAAAGGTCACCAGGCTATATTGGATCTGCCTGACGTGGGTGCCGAGCTACAATATGACCCTGGGAGCATGGTTTACATTTGTGGTAAGGTACTGGAGCATGGGGTCCCAAGGTGGCGTGATGGGAAGAGGATCGTAATCGCCCACTTTGTCAAGGACAAAGTTCATGATAGGCAGAGTATTCCTAGACCGATGTTTCCAATGGACTTGGAATTTCTCATCAAAGTGGGGGCAGGTAAAGGAGGAAAACCTGTTAGTAGGAAGAAGGGCAGAAAGAATGGGTTGAACAGGGGAGAGTCCAGAGGTAGTAAGTAGAGACAGTTATTCATTTGTGATAGCCGAGATTTTTGGATTTGATTAGACAAATTTTTGACTATACACTTTGTTTCACATTATCATTCCTTGGTTGAAACATCATGTCTGGGCAGAAAAAAAATTGTCTTAAGGCTGTTTCTTATTCTTTCAAAAACAGAGGTAGCCTATCCAAAAAGAAAGACCTGGACGTAGACTATGTTGCCTACAAGCCTACCAGAGACAAGAGGGGAAAGTCCTCATGGGTCGAATCCTGTGCAGATCCACTGTATGAAACATCAATGGACCCTTCCTCCCCCAGCAGCCCAAGGAAACAAATGAAAGAGAACCATGCAGAATTTGTGAATGTCGAAGCCTCTCAGGAAAGTTTGGGTGACTTCATTCTGGACACAGAGGATGGTCACCAACCAAGAAAAACAAAGGTGTGTCTAGTAGTTTCTAACTCGCTGATAAAAGTTTTCTCATGCATGCTATAGACACAAAACGACTTCATAGCAGAATATCTTCATTATCGAGATGTATATCTAGATATAATTCTAGATTCAGAACAATTCGCCTGTGCAGGGATCTGCGAGACGTGTCAGAGTGCTGAGGCCACATTCAATTGTGTAACCTGTGCTGGTGACCATGGGTGGTGTCGTCCTTGCTTGATCAGATCGCATCAGTCATTACCTTTCCACAAAATTCAACTTTGGAACAACATGTGCTTCCAGGACGTCACTCTTGCTGACCAAGGATTCATATGGTACTTAGGCCATGGAGGAGAGCCTTGCCCTTCATATGGAGCTTCGAAAATTCACGGGGATCAAGACGGGAGAGTAGATGATATTACAGAGACAGGCCCCTTACCTCAAGATACCACCCCTGTGACTATTGTACATTCATCAGGAGTGTTCACACACAATGTATCGTGGTGTCATTGCCAAGGATCCGATCCTCAGCACCTGCAGCTCCTGAGAGCATGGCTATTTCCTGCCAGCTCCACACGGCCCAGGACTGTTTTCACCTTCAAAGTACTGGATCATTTTTTCATTGACGCCTTGGAATGCAAGACTTCAGCCAGGAGCTTCTTTGAGAAACTTACAAGGTTGACAAATAATGCATTTCCAGATACTGTCCCAGTGAGTGAGAAATCTACATTTGTAGTTCAAAATTCCAATGGCATCTGTAGGATCGTTATCGTGAACTCATGAGAGTATCTCGACTGTGGAGAGACTTGAAGAACCGTAAATGGTTTGGATTTGGCCATAATATGAAATCAGGACCTGGCCCAGGAGATCTTGCCCTTTTCTGCCCTTCATGTCCTCAGCCAGGAATCAACATGCCTCTTGATTGGGAGCAGAAGTATGAAAGGCAAGTCAATTATTATTACTGGTGCAGCGAAACCATAGCTAGACAGTGGCCAGTTGGTTGCTACATGTCGTATACACTCATGGCTGTTGAGCAAGGTGAACTCTGGCCAGTACACATTGTACATAGGCCAGTAATGCTGCAGGCTGGACATATGTGTGTATTTACCCTGGCCAGTACACCTGGTACAGTGGCCAGTACAGATCTTGGCCAGGTTTTTCCTAAACCTGGCCAGCCAATAGCTAGCCAACGTATGTGTGGTGCTGGCCGAGGTCAAATAGCAGCAGAGGATGCTGGCCAGTACTGATTGTACAGCTAGTGCAGGTAGTCCAGCCGGCTGTCACCATTGTGCTATGATACTATGTGCCTTGTAAAGTGCACTCTGGCCAGACTGTCTTAGTTATGAAGAACTCTCCAAAGAATTATTATGGTTCAATAATGCTAATTTTGGATGTTCAACACAGGTGGCTTGTCATGAAGAGATTTGTGGTAGATGGAAATTTTACCGCTTAGCACATGAACATGAGACAGCCGAAAGAGGACATCTTCCTCTCAGATGGTTTAGGTTATATGGTCACAGAGGGAGAATATCAAGCTCACTTGGCCTCAGCTACAGAGAGTAGGGAGGTGAGTTGGGTTGTGTTCATTTTACAAGTATGCTGAACAAGTTGGAAGAGGTCTACTTGTAGCAACCATCGTGCAGTCAATGCAGCAAATATTAAACTGAGGCAACCTCAGAACTACAGGGGTGGGGGCCACTGCTTGTGCAAGGCATGGATGTTTCATTCCCCACTCTGTAGTAGACTTTCAGAAGGGCGAACGGCAAGTCTTATTTAATATAGTACTGATTGACCGACTTGATGACAAAATCACTTCAAGCCACATGAATATAGATTACTCCATATGCAATGCTATTAAGCATGCTGCAAGAGGAATCAATGACTCCCTGGTAATTTATGATGTGGGCTGCCAGTGGAGTCTTCATTTTTCAGAACGTGTCAACAACTGCTCTAGCTTGACCCTCCCTGATGACACAGAGATTGTGGTTGCAGTGGGAAAATTTCATCTCAGTGCTCACAAGCTTGCTTGTTTTCTCAGATACAGCCTGAACTTCATTGTAGGAGCTGGGCAGGTTGATGGGGAAATTCTAGAGACACTCTGGGCTCCCTTCAATAAGATTTCTCCAACAGCACGTTCTATGAGCCAAGCCCACCGTCAAGAAATCCTTGATGATCACATGCCTAACTCAAATTGGAAAAAACTTGTCCAAATTGGTGAGTGCCTATATTTGGAATCAATTGAAAATCAGTTAAATGGCACATACAGTTAAGACGCTCTTGCAAAAGTACAAATGTGCCAATAAGGGCATCGATGACACTAAGGTGCCATTCCAAGAGCTCACACATTCCTTGGAAGTCAGTAAAGTCTCCTCATGGGAGAAAGATGAAAAACGAGCTATGGAACAATGTGAAGAGCATCTTGACATATACCAACTACAAATAGATAAAGGTGAGTTGTTCCTAGGTTCTTTTCATTTTCACATGCTGTTCATTCTGATGCGGTGATTGGAAGCCCCAACAATGGCAGAAATTCGGCTAAAATTAACTGAAACAGAATATGCTAATACTAGCAAATGAGGATCGATATCTTTACTCACCAGTGGTATCAATTTGGAGAATGCTCAGTATGTCATTATATCACCTTCATTTAAGGTACATCTCAATTTTGCTTTAGGGATGCTTTGAGGGGAGATATTTGAAAGCTTCCCAAAGATGCATCTGCCACTCAAAAGGCAGTAGTTGAAGAAAAATGACAAAAACTGGCAGCAAGGATCTCGAAATTTCATGAAATGGCTGATGCCATGACAGAAGGCATCGAAGTTGACACAGGTACGGAGCACATGGATGACGTCAGATTTTGTACTGCAGATATGGAGGAAGAAGAGAGGGAAGCAGCAGATCCCAAAGTGACTTCTGAAGAAATCTGTGAAGAAGTTGTTGCAGAAGCCATGCAGATCTGGATGCCATCATCAATACCTCACGACAATGCTTTAGCCCTTGGCCTAGGTTCTCTACAAGCCGAAGAACTGCAGTTACGGCAGGGTCAGGCAAATGATTGCTTGGAAAAGTTATGGCAGGCTCTCAGCCACAAAGCCATAATTTACCGTCAACATTTTAGAAGTGCAGATTCCACGTGGGTGGGTACCAGGTCAAAGCAAGAAGCTCGACGATGTCAGATCAAAATCGATCAGTGTGTTCGAAGCTATCAGAGGGCCAGGAATGCACTGCAGAGACTAGGAGTAGATGAAGATACTCTGAAGAATGTTTATCAAGAGATTCAGCCGAGTCAGCTTAATGTGAACAAGGAAGTCACTGAGGAGAACAGATATGGGCAGGGATCAGACAGACTAGCTTGGTTTTGGAGGGTGAACAATGGTCATGATTCTCCTGAAGATGTATGGATGGATGAATGTGAGTCATGTTTCATATTCATTCATTATTACATGACAAGTATCAGTCTACAGGCTAAATTGGTTGAAAGCTAAGGCTCGATGGCAAAGATGGGAGGAGGAGTTGAGTTTGGTTCAACATGAGATGGGGTGGACAGTGGGTTGGTTTAGATACAAGAAGGCAGAATGGGAACGAAGATACCATGAAGCCACAAAGCATGGTCATCAAGCCTATGCACAATGACAGGTGCTCCTGTGGGGAAGGTTTTTAGTGAATGCAGAAAATTCATTCAAGGACAAAATGGTTGTAGTCACTTAACAGTTGTATTCCTAGACTATTCTAACTGAAGTATGTGGCAGGAATATAATAGACATGGTGTACTGATGGTCCAACCGGACTGATTTTTCTTATGTAGACATCAGTCAGAACACCTTCTACAGCATACTGTATCCAATTACATGGTGTACTGATGGTCCGGCCAGACTGATTTTCCTTATGTAGACATCGGCCAGAACACCTTCTACAGCTCATACTGTACTGTATTTTTGCTTGTATTATTCTAATTATAATAGTAAAAAACAAGTCTGATTGGCAAGCTAGTTGTTTTTTTTATTTATGTGCAAGTCGGCCAGGATGATATCTACAACTTGTAGTCCTAATATAGTATTTCTTGCCTTAAAAGTGGTAGGGTAGCTCTTGGACACCACCTTCAACTTGCATGCTTACTATGTGCAATTGTCTAACCCCCATTCTGCATGTGTACTTTTGCAT
Organism: Suillus discolor; assembly: GCF_016758755.1. Taxonomy (NCBI): domain Eukaryota; kingdom Fungi; phylum Basidiomycota; class Agaricomycetes; order Boletales; family Suillaceae; genus Suillus; species Suillus discolor. Next base: position 13,435 of record NW_024541690.1, read on the forward strand.
GACAAAGACCCAATTCTCACACTATCATCCCTATACACTGGCCAGCACTCACTCTAGGCATCAGCTAATACCTACCCTATGCACCAGCCAGCACCTGGCCAGCACTCACATTACATACTGGCCAGCACCCATTGTACATACTGGCCAGCACCTACCCTACAGACTGGCCAGCACCCATTGTACAGACTGGCCAGCACCTACCCTACAGACTGGCCAGCACCCACTCTACATACTAGCCACACCAACTAGAGGTATCAGCCACCACCACCACCACACCTCCAGCCAGTCACTATCTACATATACCAGCCGGTACACATTGTACAACCATTTGGAACATCCGTAGTACCGGTTCTACGTGTGGTTCTGACTGAATTATGTGCTCACATTCTGTCAAGGGATCAGCAATGTCTTTGGTCAGCGAGGCTCGAGCTCGACACAGGATCAACACACTCACGCCCTGTCAAGGGATCAGCAACGTCTTTGGTCAGCGAGGCAGCCAGGCTCGAGCTCGACACAGGATCAACACACTCACGCCCTGTCAAGGGATCAGCAACGTCTTTGGTCAGCGAGGCAGCCAGGCTCGAGCTCGACACAGGATCAACACACTCACAATCTGTCAAGGGATCAGCAACGTCTTCGGTCAGCGAGGCTCGAGCTCGATACAGGATCAACACACTCACGTTCTGTCAAGGGATCAGCGACGTCTTCGGTCAGCGAGGCTCGAGCTCGACATAGGATCAACACACTCACGTTCTGTCAAGGGATCAGCGACGTCTTCGGTCAGCGAGGCTCGAGCTCGACATAGGATCAACACACTCACAAACTGTCAAGCATCAGCGATGTCTTCGGTCAGCAAGGCTCAAGCTTGACACAGGATCAACACACTCACATCCTGTCAAGGTATCAGCAAAGCGTTATGTCAGCATGCTGGGAGAGATGATTTTAGTAATACCTAGTAGAAGTAAGCGTCAGATATAAATCAGGAGCTTTGAAAAATTCGTACATTCTCACTGAAGTATATGGAAACCATAGACCCAAGTCGTCTACAATATTATGGTCAGATGTCCTAGATATGCGGGACGAGATTGTCTTGGAGAAGTCAAGATGCCGTGCAAGTGTTCTCAATACATAGTTAGTTACTTCTCGCCACAGATCAGTGAGGTTTGAGGAATTACTTTTTGACTGCATATTCCATGCACAGCTCCAAGCTGCTCCGCTGAGTTGAGACAAGTATCTGTTTGAGCGTATCATCATCCAGAGTTTCGGCCGTCCGCTTGATAAGTATCCTGCAGTCTGCATTGTCCTTGTCCATATCTAAATATCGGAAAGGAGATACAAGCTGTGAATTGATTATCAACAGCTCGAGAATCAGTTGACTTACCAGGCAGGCATATGTGACATCTCGGAGGTTGTTTGCCATCGCAATTGTACAAAAGCTTTAGTTGTGGCCCATTGGCGAATGCTTCTTCAGCATGCCGCGAAGCCAGCGCTTGAGCATCTTTTCTCGATACTCCCTTACTTGTCAGCTCTGCAAATTCATCGTCGTACAGAGCGTCGAATTTAGTGAACAACACTATTACTGCAACTGAGGATCATGAATGAGTCGATGCTAGTACACAAACGGCAGATGCGAATGCTTACTGGTTCCAGTGTCGCACTGGGAGAAAAACTTGACTTCCGCTTGCGTGAAAGACCTACCATCCTCATCCATCGGAATGCAGTACCTATGCAAAAGATCTGAGATAGCGCACGCCAAAAAATTGACCAATTACCATATGACATGGATTCGATCACTCAAACGTCTCGCCTTAGAACGGCTTGCGATAAAAGCCTTCACCTTGTCGAATTCAAACTGTCCTCCTGCCTCAAATCCGCGTGAATCATGAAAGACAAATCCCAGGTTGCTTCGAAACACCATTTCATGCTCGATGTTGTGCACCCCGCGCTGAAAACTGGTCAAGTGATGTCACCAACAACAAAGAACACACCCTACCTCTCTGGATGCCATTAACACGGCGGGATCCATCTGATTTCCAAAGTCCATCGGTCAATCAGTGCTACTAGTAGTATGCTGGTATCATGGACCGCACCTTTTTACCGGCGCTGTCATATATTTCTGGGTTCTCGCGTGTATTACAAACCCTCTGCAGGATGGTGGTTTTTCCTGCATTCGCTCTTCCGATGATGAGGATTCGGAAGCGCTTGATTATCTGTCTTATCCTTGAAGCATCCATGATGGAGGAAGATAGTTAACAGTGTGTGAACTCTTTGAGCGCCCGAAACACTGAGTTATTATTATGTTGTTACGTTACGCGCTGTTCTTGTCAACATTTGGACTTCGGAAGGGTAGTGGAGCACTCATCACTCCTGAAGCTGTTAAGACGCGATGCCCTGCAGCCTGCAAGCTGTGCTGGGCCTATTGTAATTTGTAGCGACAAAGTACTAGTCGAACT
>NW_024541691.1:0-15783 GCF_016758755.1 Suillus discolor
CAAAAACAGAGAACATTCTGTCAGACGTGTCAGTAGAGCACATGACAAGTGAAAAATACTTACAAAGCAGGGCACGTACCCCCTTGGGTTTCACCTCCTCAGCAGCAGTGTTTGGGGATGCTGCCTGCTGCTGACGTACCATGGCAATTATGTCCATTGTGTACTTCGACCTACGCCTCTGCAAGGAATCATAATATTCAGACATCACCAACCCACAGTTCGTCTTCTGAAAAGGCCGACGCTGCAGTGCTGTCCTTGCCCGAGGATTTATTGTGCTTCAGGGGCATTTTGCGAGGCTTACTGCTGCCATTTGTGCTGCCGGCAGTAGTGCTTTGGTCATCAGCAGAGGTTTTTGGTTTTGCGGCAAAAAGAAAAGGCACGTTCGAGCTATAGAAATGGACCGTTAATAAAAGCCAGAATCTGGAGATAGGACCTACTGCAGCAGTGCATGCAGGCAATTACAGCCTGCATTCCCATCAAATGCAAACCATGAGTGTTGAGTGCAGGTACATCAAGGAATCCAGCAATGGCATTAATGTGGGCAGCCTCAATTGTTTCCAACATGAATATGGACCAGTAGATCTGGTCTGGGTCACAGGTCTCTGGATCCTCGTAGAAGAAGGCATAGTCCTCGAGAAGGTTAGTTGCCAGCACTTGCTCAAAGTCACTGGTGTCGTCCTCACCCTCATCATCCTCATCAGCTTTGGAGGCCGCTGAAGGTGAGGAATCTTGACTATAGGTGAAACGCTAAAGCTAACGGGGGTTCTACAGTAAGACCAGGATACGAGAATATGACTCGACCCAAAGGACAGCTACTGAGAGAAGTTCCTCTTTAATGTAATGGAGGGAGTCTTCGCCAACTAGACGGGTGGTAACAGGCGCGCGAAGGTGCGAGAAGATAACGCGCGCATAGGCGCGAGTAAGCAAATGCGAAGGTGCGCGAAGGGCGCGCGCGAGCGAAAGATGCGAGGGGCGCGCGCGTATACGGAAGCGTGCTTTTGAGCGATGGGGGAGAGTGTTCAAGTATAACAGATGCGCGAGCGATGGTAGAATAGTGAAGTATAATCGGATTTCAAGTACTAAGGTGCACTTATACAATTTGCAGTATACTCAGATAAGGGAGAAGGGAAGGAAGTGAGTTAAAAGGAACTTTCCCTCTATTTAAGAAGGGAGATTACGCTATGCGGCGCGCTTCCGAGCGTGGTACCGAACCGAGTAACCATATCAACTCTAAATATATTCTAAAGCCTATGATAGACTTTCTGTATGTAAGCGCGGAGATCGGACCGAAGGTACATCAATTCAGTGAAAGGGATAAGAATAATGCACCAGTAAATCAGCGAGGACATAGGACGGACGGACGGACAAGGGTACCAAGGCCTAAGGGGAGGCGCACGAGCGCGCGCGAAAGGCGCGAGTGCGTGTAAGGCGTGCGAACGAGGCGCGTACATAGGGCGCGCGCGTGAGAGCGCGTATGACTGATCCTTCGGATAAGAGCTGGAACGTGTAGGGAATTATGTGGGTAATAGGGCCGTATATTCGCATTGAGAGGCGCGAGTCTCTACACCGCGAGGAAGTTAGTAACAAGGGTGATGGCTGTAGATCTGAAGTTACTGCACCAGGAGCATAGACTCTGATTTACCTTTGGTTGGGATAACATGACATTAGAAAAAATATTTCAAATGTAAAAACAAAAGTGAGACGTACCAAGCCTATGATAGGGCCCTTTGGTTTGACATTGTGATTTGTTCCTGGATAAGCAACGTCAAAGATAGATTGTAGTGCTGGAAGTAACTGCTCAGTCTCAATGGTCCAAAATTTTGGCTGAACGCCAGCCCATAGAAAGACTGTTGGTATAAAACTTCTGTGCCATGCGCCGTCCTCCAACATCATCGACAGGAGATCTGTGTTTCTCCATTGCCCTATAGTTTTGGGCTTTGTTGCCATATCCGCAAACATGAAGTCAGGCTGAGGGGTTGTGGGCACCAGAATGTTAGTGTCCTTGGAAGGTAGATCAACCTTGGCCTTCTTTCGGGAAGTGGGTTCCATTTTCACCTTCTTGGACAGGTCCTGGAAAGCTGGTTCAACTTTGGCTTTCTTGGATGGGTTCAGATTCACAGAGACCGATACACTCATCTATAAGCAGGTGCCTCAGTGTCGTGATATAACAGAATTTTTAAAAATACTCACCTTTGCGGTGCCAGTGGTGCACACTGGCTTGGAAACATCCTCAATCTTGACCTCAGATGCCGAAAGCAAATCCAAATCTGCATCAACAACAACAGGGGCAATGTCCTCTTCGGATGAGCTGTAATATCCAATGAGGTCCTCAATTTTCCTTTTGGAGGTACTGATTGGAACTCAAGGTTGTTCTAAAGCAAATCTTACTATATCTGCTTGCTGTGTGAATGGTAATAAGTTGAATGGAGTGATGGCCGGTGCTTCGGCCACTTCATCATCCGAAAATTCAGAGATCGCTACAACACTCTACAACCAAATTGAGCGATTTCGATGATCGGATCAAGTGTGACACTTACCTGCATTGCCGCCTTATCTTTCCTGTCAGCTGTGAACCCATACAACTGCTCTGGGAATTCCTCTTTCTCTCCATCTGCTTCCTCTTCCTCATCTTCTTCCTCGTCCTCCTCTGATACCAGTCCGTCTGAAGATTCGATCAAGGTGGGGGGGGTTTCTTTTGCACTTGATACCGTGGTTGCTGCAGTCCGACTTGTTTTCAAAGTTGTCCCCGACAGAGAGTTGCCTGAAACAGATTGGACGGCCCCTAAAACAGGATTCTTTTGGGTCGTTTGAAGTTTGGAATGAACTACCTCCTGAGGTTTGACAAGAGTTCGCCAGTTATCGATCTTTCCAGCAATGTTAAGTTTTCTACTACTGAGCGCCCATGTAAGCGTCATGAAGTGGAGCGTGGATTCTGTGAGCATTAACATCATGATGGTGAGAGAAGAGAAATGACTGACAGATTGAGATTTCCTTTCTTGTCACTGTCAGGTGCCTTCCCTTGATTAATGATATGCTTCATTGCAGCACTGATCACCTCGCGCGAAATGAGGTTGGTCTTCTTAAGCTTCCTCGTCTTCTTTGACTTCTCAACTTCATTCCCGGTCACTTCACCATCTCCTGCATCCACACCCTCAGCATCCCTACCCATGGTGCTGTATTTGCCTGTGCTTTTGGCCTTGACCTGTGTTGCAGGCACAATAGGACTCTCCAAAGTAAGTTCATTAGTTGCTACAACTTCTGCTTTTTTACTCTTCACTGGTCTAGGATGGGGCTTTACAGGTAGCTTCCCCCTTCCACTTGCCTGAGTCGACTGCTCTGCCTGCATGTCAGCCTCGATGCCAGCAATGCGGCTAATTCCACGCTGTACAGTCGCTGCCTGGACAGCCTGCGCATCTTTCGCATGCTGTAGATCTTCTGTGATCTGGGCCTTGGTGTGTTGTTTTTTTTGGCCTTCAAGAAGAATGAGTCCAGGGCGCTGTGTTGTGTTTTTTGGGCGTGTATGACAAGGGGAGGCAGGAGGTGTCATAATGGAGATTAAAGGCAGGTGACAGGCAGGAAGAGAGAAGCAGCGAAGGGCAGGACCTGATAAAAGGTATGTAAGAGTTAGTCGGAGACTGTGCAAATTTCCTAAATGCAAACAAATAACCCATTGTAACTCCAAGGGTAACCCTCAATACCGATTCACATCATTTCCCAAGTCCACCTGCATCCTCCAGTACTCTACTCAAGCATCTGAGCCGGTATGTACTGACTATCATCCCAACTAGTTCTGCCCCAAGCTGACACCAGACACCAGAGCTAGTACTGGCTATTCTGCCAACAAGCTGCACTATTGCCGACTCCAAATACCATCAACTCACGCGCCAGAGCTGGTATTGGCCAACCTACCAACGTGCTCGACCCTCCCCGACTCCAAACACCATCAACTCAATTCATACCAGCCATCCTACCAACAAGCTCGACCCTTCCTGACTCCAAATACCATCAACTCAATCCGCCAGAGCGGTGACCTGCACCAAACCGGTTCGGTGCATGGATGACTAATGCTCACTCACGAGCCCGATACCCTAGAAATCATTATGAACAATCTTCCTTACTTTATGGTTCAGACGGCAGTTCAGATAGTATTTCATTTTCTCAGACAGACTCAGATAGGCTGAATATTCTTGTATATTTAATTTTGCAGTAAATTCTGCTTAGTCAGCAATAACAATGACTCAGACTGAATCCCACACATGTCAAGTAACAGTGTAAAATAGTTCTTGCATAATTTGCCTTGTGGGAACTTTCTTAACACTCTAAATACACGGCTCGCGTCATTTCTACGGTCAATAAAGTAACATTATAACAAGACACCAACAATAACATAATCAGTCTGTTACTTAATATTTGTCACATGATACTAAGTTATATGACTCTAACAGTCAGGTGACCTATGACCCTAAACCAAATCATGACAAAGCAACCTTTTTGAGATGACTAAAGCTTGATGACACAAATTATAAAGCACATGACTACAGTAAATAGTATTGGTACAATCTGACTAAGCCTATTCCCCTTAGAACGTGGGAAATAGTAACACAGCCACCATAATTTATCTATATAAGACCCCACTTTTTGCCAATAAAAAAAAGCATATAGGGAACTTTTAAGCCCCACAAAATAAATTTGAGTGTGAAGTGTGATCAGTATCAACAACAGTGACAAGAGCTGTTAAGCAACTAACTGAGAGGTCATTGTAAGCAACATCCAGCAATACCTTTAGCTCATCGTCAACAACTGTGAAATATCTTGAGCTCACTGTGCTCAACAGTGAGCAAACTTTTTCTTTGATTTTCTACTGGTGAACCTCTAGTCTCTTTCTTTTCTTTTCTTTTCTTTTCTTTCTTCTTTCTCTCTTTCTTTTTTGTCTGTTTCTTTGTTTGTTTGTTTCTTTTCATTTGTCTCTTTTTCTGTTCAGTTCGTTCACATCTCAGTGTTATTGTCTGAATTTGTTTCAAGATCTTTGTGTTGTCTTTACGTCCATCTAAGCACCGGCTTAGTGGGAAGACTTCAGAAGTTGATAGTGACGCTTGACCTCACTCATCTGAGTAGTGATACTGAGCCAGGGTTTTCTTTGTCTGCTAGACTTTAGTTGTTGAATAGGGGACTTGGTACTGAAATCCAAGGACGTCCGTTCCTGATTCTGTTTAATACTCATCGTGAGTTCCTTGGCAGCAGGTTCAATAGTGAACTAAGAGTTCTACTGATCACTGATTAGTCCTGACCTTTGATTCTACCTGTTTGTGCTGAGGGGGTGATTGCTATAATTTCGCACGACTTTCTGTAGTAAATTTATTACAAGAAGCATTGTTACTGAAGGAAGGGTTTCTCTTATCAATCTATTTCTTTTTTTATCAGTACCATACTGTTGGGCTGACTTTTCTCTGTCCTCTAAACACTGCCATACCATTGGAGTGAATCAATTTCTTTTGTCATCACCATACCGTTGGGCTGACTACATTCTGTTTATTTTATTTTCTATTGCGTCCATACTGTTGGATTGACTGGTATTGCTACTGACCTCACAGGAAGTATTTTTGTCTGAACATAGCTTGGGGAAGTGTAAACAGCCACCCACGAACAACCACGTTATCAGTCATTGGTATTTGTCTGAATCACTGACCGTGGAGATTTTTGATTTTGTAGGTGTTTATCTATAGATCATCTATCTAAGAAGACAGCGGATATTGGCTATCCTACCAACGAGTCCTACCCTCCCCAACTCCAAATACATCAAGCAGCATGTCCCAAACTGGGTCACAAGGAAACTACCCGCGCCACCAGGCCAGTGGACTTTACATCCCTTGCACAAAGCCAGGGTGTAACCATTGGTTCAAGAACCGATCAGGGTATATGCAGCATGTGAATGCGAAGCACCCCGTGTTCTTACGTCCACATGCAGTGACTCAGGCTTCTGTCCCTCATTCACCAAGTCCTGCATTGTCCTTTGATTTGGATTTTGGTGATGCCAACAACATGGACTTGGGACCGGAAGATCCCTTGCAACCAACCACTTGATTTGTTGGGCCTGACAACCGGTTGTATAGAAATTATTATCCACTTCTGTCTGGTAAGTTTATGGACGGTATAATTCTCAAGTACTGATATATTGCTTGTGACCTATGAAGCTCGCCCCTGTGATTGTGAAGGTAACTTCCTTCCATAAGGAACTCCGCCTCCACCACTTTCAGACAAGGTGTCAGATGACTGGACACCTTACAAGAGTTGGGTAGAGTTTGAGCTCGCCAACTACCTATTTACGGAAAATCAGACCCCCATGCATTCAATCGACCAGCTGTTAAATATATGGGCAGCTTCATTGATTGAAGGGGGTAGCAAAACGACTTTGTTTCCCGACCACCGTGCACTTTACAAGACCATCGACGATACACCCCTCGGAGACATTAAATGGCAGTCGTTTTCAGTAAAATATACTGGCAAGATTCTGGAACAAGGTGTCACACCCTGGATGACAGATAGCTATGATGTTTGGTTTCATGATCCACGCAATGTTGTTAACAATATGCTTTCTAATCTGGACTATACTATGGAAATCGATCTCCAACCTTACCATGAGTACACAACCGAAAATGACAAATGCCAATGGCAGGACTCCATGTCTGGAGATTGGGCTTGGTCTCAAGCAGTATGTATGTTCATTATCGTTAATGTACATGATTTGAGAGATATTTTCAGGATAAGATTTCCGAGGATCCAGATACTCATGGCTCAATGTTCATGCCTGTCATTCTCAGGAGTGACAAAACCACTGTTTCGGTTGCAACTGGGCAAAATGATTACTACCTCTCTACACATCTATTGGGAATGTCCAGAATACTGTTCGCCATGCACACCGCAATGCTGTTGCTGTGGTGGGATTTCTTGCAATGCCAAAAAGTATGTGCTCACATGTTCACATTTTACTGTCCTTACCCTCCTGCAAAGCCACGAAACAGCATGCCAAGACACCAGGTTTTTGAAGCTTCTGACATCAAATTTTTCATTCGTCCCTCTCATTTATCCTCAAAAATCTGAAGCCAGGCATGACAAAGCTTGAAATTGTTCGTTTTGGGGATGGCCACTATCGCCGTGTCATATATGGACTCGGGCCATATATTGCATGCATAGTTCGGAACTGGTGTGCCAAGTAAGGTTTTCTGATTATCTATTGTATTCATTCTTATATTAAATATTACTAGGTGTCTTGCCCATAGCGATGACCTCGACGAGATTAGTCTCCTTTGTTCAAGAACTCATGCAGATGCACTCATCGAAGGGTGCGATTTCGATACACTGTGGAAAGAGTATGGTCTCATTAACGTGCTTGTGGTAATTCAGTTGTTCGGTTTCATTTGTACTTAGAATTAACTCTTATATTCAGCCATTTACGAATGACTTTCCCCGCACCAACATCCACGAACTCCTCACACCTGATCTTCTTCACCAGATTATCAAGGGGGCATATAAGGACCACTTAGTTACATGGGTAGAGAAATACCTACTGCGCACACATGAAAAGACGCAGGCTAACATAATTTTAGATGATATTGACCAAAGGTGTGTTTATGCACCATCATTTTGATTTACTCTAACCTTTCATAGAATTGCAGCAGTTCCTCCATTCCCTAGACTTCATAGATTTCCTCAAGGATGTCACTTCAAACAGTGGACTGGCGACGATTCAAAGGCCCTTATGAAGGTATATTTGCCGGCCATTGAAGGTCACGTCCCCTTGGATGTTGTGCGTGCATTCCATGCCTTCCTCAAATTCTGTTACCTTGTCCGCCGCAATGTGATCACAGAGAAGTTGCTCGATGAAATTCAAGATGCCCTTACCCATTTTCACCACTATCAGGAGATTTTCAAGACTACCGGAACAGTCTTAACTTTTTCACTTCCCCGACAATACACCATGTCTCACTACATCTATCTTATCCGACTCTTTGGCGCTCCGAACAGCCTCTGCTCCTCTATTACAGAGTCAAAGCATATAAAGGCCGTCAAGGAGCCTTGGAGATGGTCCAGCCAATATAAGGCTCTGGGTCAGATGTTACTGACCAATCAGCGTCTTGACAAGTTGGCGGCGTCATGCATGGATTTCCGCACTCGCGGGATGCTCTCGGGTACATGTCTATCATCCATTCTTGCGGCACTTGGTATGTGATTCATTTTTACTTCGTTTATTGTTAGATTTTTTGACCTTTGCTATAGAACCATCAGATAGACAGTGTGCACAGCCTGCACAAACCAATGTGGAAGAGCAGACCAATGCAGATCAACATGACCCTGAGTTGCTGGAGTGGGCTCTGCTAAATGCGTGGGCTGGACTCTACAATGAAGTGATGCGTGCTACTGCTGCCGGAACTCTACCTAACGCCCTGCCTGCGCTCCAAACACCACCAAACAACCTCTATGACCTAAACCCTCCCTAGGGGTCCCCCGCTCCATGTGCCCCCCTTAAAAACAGCGACGACTGTGTCGCACCTTTCTGTGTTGTTTACATCTTCGTCTTCATTCTCGCTCTCCTCTTCATCTATCTGCTGCTCTTCTTTGTTCTGAATTTCATCGACTTGGGTTTCATCGACTTGGGTTTCATCGACCTGGACATTTTCTTCTTCTTGCGCTAATTGTGCTTCTTTTTCTTTCTGCTCTTCCCACAACTTCGTGCCCTCCCTCGGTGTAAACGCTCTCAACCGTCTTGCGTGGAACTTGCTTGATAGCGGTTCTCCTTGTATGGTCTCCAAACGGTACGAGTTGCGTATCCTTTCAGTAATCCGATGAGGATGTGACCATTTCGGCAATAGTTTTCGTTTCGCTTCGAGTGTGTTGTGCGCACTGCTATAATAAAATTGAATGAGTTGTCCTTTCGTAAAGATCACTTCCCTTGGTGAGCGTGATAGTACACGTTTGTCGAATGCCGCTTTCCTCTTGATAGTGTGCTGTACTGTAGCCTCATATCCGTCTAGACGTTGCTGTGTGACGTACGCCATGTGTATATTGGCATCCGATATTTGTAGTGCTGACGCGCTGTTAGCTATGTCTGTCCTTGGAGTATTGATCACCTGTCCCAGCAAAAGTTCTTTTGGCGAGAACTTCAGAGCCGGCAAGATTCTATAATTCAAGGCCATGACTGCTTCCTCCAGATGCTTTGGCCAACTATTTGGCAAGGTGTCCCATGATATTGCTTCATATTCGTCTTCGCCAAGGTTTGGGGCGCATAAATGCTTGAGTACGTGCAATAGGATTTTGTTTGTGCCTTCTACAAGTCCATTGACCCATGGTGAGTAAGCTGCTACAACGTGTGTTTTACATGACCACTTAGCGCAATATTCTCGAACTTCTGTGTTATTAAAGTGCTTCCCTCCATCGCTCATGAACGTTTCTGACGACGTGAAGTACAGTGCTTCTTTTATTAGGTTGCGCAATGGTCCTTCTCGTTTTGCGTATCCAAGCACTAAGTCCCTAAAATGACTGGTTAGTCCTAAGAATGACTCTAAGTTAAGTGCGTCTGCTGGCCTTTCCCAGTTTACGATAGCAGTTAATTTTTCGAGATCAGGTTGAACTCCTTTCGAACCTACTGTTGCTCCTGCGAAAGTTGTTTCTGACATGAAGAGTCGACATTTCATAGGTGATAATGATAATTTCTGGTCTCGGCAATGTTGAAAAATGCGCTCTAGTTTCCCGAACATGTCGTCGAATGTATCGCCTGCACTTCCTCCATCGTCTACAAAGATTTCCATGGTTGTATCGGCGATTAAGTCATGTAAATGAGTGGCTGTTACTTCGCAGAATGTGGTAGGCGCTCCGGTGAGTCCCATCGGCATGCGTTTATACCAAAAATAACCGCGTCCTTCTACATAGAAGGCCGTGTAAGGCCTGGACTCTTCTGGAACTTCGACAGCATAGAACCCGGACGCAAAATCAAATACTGACACGTACTTATGACCACTTAGCCTTAATTGTTTGGCTCGTATGTCCCCTTGTGGCATTGGCGCTATCACGGTATGTCTGTTAACTTCATTAAAGTTCTGACAGATTCTCCATTTCTGCGGCTTATCGTCTGCCGCTTCTTGAGGTGCTTCTTGGACTTTGCGTTCTGGTAAGGTAAATGCTGGCTGCTGCCCATGTTTCGCGTATTGTTCGTTGACTTTGTACTGTAGCTCTTCCAGCGTAAGTCTGCCTTGTTCATGTGCCTTCTGTGCTAATACTGTAGTGGCACAGCATTTGACCCGTTCCGCTGGTGCTTTCTCGATTATCCCTGCTGCCAACATTTCGTCGATTCGGCCGTGTAGGAACTTGGCTTGTGGTGGCGTAAGGGCTCGTTGACGAATGCATAGGTTGAACGTGGCATTTTCTGGTATGTTCAGCCAATGTTGAGCTCCTGGGATTGGGAGTACTTCTGAAAGTGAGCACGCAAATATGTCTGCGTATCTTTCTACTAAGCCTTCAACTTGTTTGCGTTCTTTCTCCATCAGTTCCTTCCCATACTGTACCGCCTTCACGACATATGCTACTCGTTTCGGGTTTGTCGGATTCGTCGTTCTCATAAAGACTGCGGTTTCATCTTTGTCGTCTGATGTGATGCAGATTGGGATGTGTGTTCTTGTAGGGATCTTCTCTTCTCTCTGTGCCGTGTCCTCTGCTTGACTTTGATTATAGATCGTCTTTGACCCTCCTTCTCCTGATATATGTACCATGTTGGTTTCGTATTCGAGTATCGCCCGAAATGTGTGCAGTAGCGGTTTTCCGAACAGGAATCTCCATCCTCCTCCACTTCCGAATACTTCGAACTCTCCTTGCGTCTTGACTCCTTCTATTATGACTTCGCCTCTCCATACGGCTCTGGAGGGTACTATTGTGCCGTTCGCCATGCGTAGTCTTTTCATTGATGTTCCCCAACTTCCTAACCGATGTTTTATCAGCTCGAATTCTGTTGCGCACATGGCGTTGACCATGCGCCTTCATCGAAGAGCGCTTTGATTCGTATAGTTTCTCCTTGTGCTCCCTTGAGTGAGATGTACTGCATGAACGGTTGGCATTTACAGTGGGTCTCCTCATCGTCCATCGAGTACAATTCAACAATGTCATATTGTTCACTAGATTGAGACTGCATAGTGACATATTCTGTATGACTTGGATTCTCGACGGAGGTGTGATGCTTGTCCTTGTGTGCCTCCTCTTGGCACGCGAGGACTGATTGTTCCTTGAACTGAGGTATTGTGCGTGTTAGGGTCATTCAGCTGTCCTCTATGCCAATGACCCTTGGCCTTTTCCCTGCTCCGCTACCTTCGGTGTGAAGACTTCTTCGAACACATAGTTAACTTGTGGAGCCGTTGCTCTATTGAATGCTCCCAGCGTTCTGGTACATATCCCTCGCCATATTGTTTCGTTCTTTGGCAGTTGCGCATCGGGCGGTAACTGACACTCTGGGCTTATGTGTCCGTGTGCTCCGCACCTGAAGCACTCTCCAGAGCATATTTGCACTGTGCCTGGCATTAGCGGAAATGGTGTGTTCTCCATGCACCTTGCTCTTTCTCCCCATCTTACTGCCCATTGTCTTCGTTGCTCGTTGTAGGCTGCCTGACCTGCATCCGTGTCTACATGATGCGGCAGCTCGTTGATGCGAGCTCATAAGAGGTCTCATTCTTCTTGCATAGGTGCGCTTCATACCGCTCTTTGTCCTGGCTGCGTTTGACCAGCTGCCGTGTAGCGTACTTGTCTTCTGGCGACCTGCATTTGTTGCATGGTAGGACTTCCTGTCATTACTCTCGTCTGCGGCATCATTGCTCCCATTGTTCTCATAGGATTATTCATTCCGAGTGTTGCCTGCTGCATCTGTAGGTGTAGCACTTCTACTGGGTCGTTCCTCTGGCTTTCTAGACGCACTATATGCGCGTTTTGCGATCTTTCTACTTCTTTTCTCTCTTTCTCACATTTAGCCTTGTCTTGCAGGATGTCCACATTGACACCTGCGATTTCCGATAAGAATGTATTCCAGTTGGCTGGCACAGGTGTTGTGAGGTCTCGTAAGACTTGCGGGAGCGCATCTCGGACCTGGTGTATTAGAACTGGTGCGTTTGCTATGCCTGCATCTTGTACTAACGTCGTGAGCTGGTTATGGAAGTGGATGTGGGACCAGGTGGTGATTTCAGCTAACGTGAGGCGTTCTCCTACTTCTTCTTCTTTCAACCGTAATGCTAATAACTCTTTCTGATATTCGAGTTGAGTCTTTCCTGCTACCGTTATTGCCGGCCACTTTGCTTCGAAGGCCGCTTTAACATTTCTCCATACTGCCTTATGTTGTGCATCGAGGTTCGTCCACCAGTGGTCTGCTTGTGATCCCGCTGAGATTAATGCAGTGAATAGTGCTACTTTGACAGCTTCATCTGTGATTTGGTTGACCAGAAAGTATGCTTCCGTGCTTCGCAGGAAGTTTTGAGCGTTTTCGCTTTCTTTCCCGTGGAACAGTGCGGGTAACGGTACACCCGTCATGACCTTGTTTGGTTTATTTGGTACAGGTGGGAGGGCGATGACTGGTATGTGTTTAGGAGACTGAGGGTGGAAGATTGACGTGGAGGGGTCTGGCACTCCTGGTAAGGATTCTTCATCATCTGCTAGCTGCTGTATGACCTCGTGTTCTGATTCCTCGTGTTCGTGTTCTAGCGCTCATTGGTTGATCTCTGGAGTGTCTAAGGGCGATGAATCTGAGGATGGGAATGTGGTGTCAGAGAGTTCAAGGTAACTGGCTGTTTTCTTTATGAAGCATCCTTTCTTGTCTCTAGGCGGTGGTTCTCGTGGAGGATTCAGTTTGACTGTGGTTGAGGGTGTCAGTGAAAAAACCGGGTTTTTATACTTGTTGAAGGCTATGCTTGGTGCGTTCTCCTCGTGTTCTGACACGAGGTGCAACATTCTCTGGGCTCGGTTTGACTCTATTGCTCTGGTTCTGCTCTATGCTCTATGCTCTATGCTCTATGCTCTATGCTTGGTGCTCTGCTCTATGCTCTTGAAAATGAAAGGAAAAGGAGAAAATTGGGACGCTCTCGCTCTGTTCACCAGTTGGAGTGGGCTCTGCTAAATGCATGGGCTGGACTCTACAACAAAGTGATGCGTGCTACTGCTGCCGGAACTCTACCTAACGCCCTGCCTGCGCTCCAAACACCGCCAAACAACCTCTATGACCTAACCCCTCCCTAGGGGTCCCCCGCTCCACTGCCCAGTATGTCCCAAAGCGCCAGTATACTCAACCCAGATGTCAACGCTGACTCCGAGGATATTGATGTGCCAATGTCGGTCCTTGCACATGTAGAGCTTGCTCGAATGTCTCATAAGTCTTTTTTCATTTGTACAACCTTGATACACTACTAAATATCATTATGAACAGAGGGAAAAAAGCGCCCACAAAGCATTCCTGCACTAGCTAACGAGCTCCACATCCCTGACTGGGCTGAACTTGTTCAACAATTCCTCATCAAGCAGCTGTATCGAGACAAGGACCCCACACAAATTCCCGCAGGTATTATGGACTGCCCTCGTTATAATGGGAGGATACGAGTTTTCCACTCCACAGCCTCAACATTCTTTGCACCAAGCAACCTGAGTGGAATCGGCAGGATGAAATGCGAGCACATTCGCGTGTCCCCCAGATGGAGAAATGAATATGCATGCAAAGATTGCGTGTTTGTTATTACTGACCTGAACGTTCCTGGAATGCAGGGTATGGACATTGCCCAGGTACTAACATTTTTTTCCTTTCGATTAAGGGGAGTATATTATCCATGTGCAGTCGTTCGGTGGTTCAACCGAATCGATGACACACCAGATGAAGATACTGGGATGTGGATGGTGTCACCATCTTTTAATGGTAATCATGCACACTATGTGGTGATTCATGTCGAAGCTATTTCGTTCTGCACATCTTATTCCGGTCTACAGTACTGAACTGCTTCCCTCGTTAGTCAAATTTCACCATGTTCTCAATATGTTTACCCTATTTTATGTCAACAAATATGCCGACCATCATGCCTTCGAAATAGCTTGGTAACATAACTCACTTTTTTTCTATGTCTTTTCAATCCTCTTGCTTTTACTTACTTTTCCGCTTTTTCTTACTTTTTTACTTGCCTACTTATTTTAATTGCACAAGCTTTTTACATCCAAAATATAAGTGAGAAAAAGTGATGATTAGCAATAAGTCTCTTAAATAAGTGTGAAAAAGCTGGAAAAGGAAATGTGTGATTTCCTGATGTACCAGCCACTGCTTTGAGTGTTTGAGGGCAGCATACTAGGTGTGCGGAATTGTCCGAAATCACGTGAAAAATTAAAACCCAGCACAACCTCATTCCCCTCACACTCTCAGCAGCAGGAGGACATCTGATTTATCAGATTACCGGTGTTTGAGGACGGGGTTTGGACCGGTGATCAGTATGGTGATCATCTATTGCAAACCAGACACTTACCATTTCAAACTCCGCATGAAGGAAAACCCTACTTTGCTTCAAGTGCAACCTAAACAGATGTTGAAAGGTTAGATTTCCAAGGCTGGTTTTGCATGTGGTGGAATAGTGAGTATTTGAAGGGAATAAACAGGGGTCGGAAAGGACATGTTAACGAAGTTGGAAAAGCATTTGTTTACTCATGTACATGTTGGAATTCAGACCGAGGAAACGAAATTTGTGACATGTTGGATTTTTGTCTGATTATAAGCTAGGTACGTTAGAGTTGCATCGTGCTGTCTCCCTAGACTTTCTGTTAACAGGTCTGGTTAAAATCTCGTTTCTGCAGTGAAATTCTATTGGTCTCAACATTAGCTGATGCAAAATTTCAAGCCCCGCATGATTTTGCCGAGCTGCCGCCGGTCGAAACGCCGTCCTGGCACGCCGGCCTGTCGAAAAACCAGACTTTCTGAGCAGCGGCTGGAAGATAACACACGTAAACATGGTCAGCCAGTGGCTGAAACAGAAAACAAAATTTAATGACACAATTACACAGAAATATAATCTACATCGGGCGTTGCCCAAAGACAATAAATAGGATTTAAAAAAAATCCTGCCACTAGAATATGAATGCATACCGCTGTGGCAGAGAGAACACAAAAATTAAGTGAGTGTGATGTTGAATTCACAATTTACATCGCAAAGGTTTTCCTCACTCCAGCAAACAGAGGACCGGGACCGGCATCAGCTCCCTAACGTCATTCGCGGCCCTATGGCCACGGGTTCTATGATCCTCATGCGAGATCGGGAGGCAACCCGACGAAAAGTCGAATGACGTTGAAATGTCTGGTCCAGCAAATACGCATGAGACGTGCTCCAAACGTGATAGTGTATCATGGAACTCCTCGAAGAGAAGTTGAGCCCATGAACGAGCGTCTTCGCGGTTTCCCTCAAACCAGAACGTCAGCCTTTTTAAATTCCGTGCGTCTGCTATCATGCGATCAAAAAAGTCTCCCCAGAAAGGAATTCCGAAGTTCTGAGGCCGGATAATCAGGCGCTATATGGCTGTCAGTCATAACCCTGTTATAAATCCAACCAGTATTGCTGACCTTAGTAACCAGACCTGTCAGCGTAATTTCCTCAATGTCCTTGGAAAGTGGTGTGCGGCATATTGCTCGCGGCCGCCAAATCATGAAATCAAGTCCCAAATGTTTGACAGGTACTGTGGAGGGGTCGATGAAGTCGCTGAGCCGCGTCCCACTGCGGTGTACATGTTGGCCTTTTGAAA
>NW_024541692.1:0-15771 GCF_016758755.1 Suillus discolor
GCAAAGGTAAGCGTCGTATATGCGCACATCTTTTCTGTCTACGTGGCCTTCATCGTATTTCAAGACAACTACAGGAACTGTTTCAGTCGAGCTACCCGCGCACTTTCGACCGGCTCATTTCCTGCCGAAACATTACAAACCCTCGAGCAAGACATCTTGTCCACCCTTCCGTCCCTACACATATTCCACCCCGAAACTGGGCCGCTCTACCAAGACCTCAAAGATATGTTATGCGCATGGGTCGTCTCTCGTGCAGATGAGGGTTTGGGATATGTGCACGGCACCGCTAAGATCGCCGGGATGATATTACTCAACATGAAGCCACAGCAAGGTTTCATCGTGATGAGAAATCTCTTAGAGAGACATTGCATGAGGTCACTATATGGCAGCGTTGCTGCCAAGGATGACGTGAGTGCTACAGATTGGCTTGGATCAGAGTCTGACTGAATCGTAGTGCTTTAGGTCGAAGCCTATTATCGGTGAGCACAAGGACATGAGTGAAGGCATCTGTGTTTATGCTGCTTTTCAGGATATTCGACACGCTCTTAGCTGACTGCATGCCAAAAGTAAGATTGCATATACCATCTTCCACCTGTTCGGCTTAGTTCATTTTTCTCTAGTATACTTCAATTTCAAGCAACACCAAATATCGCCTGGTGCTTATCTCCCTGACTGGCTTATCCCGCTATTCTTGGACCACCTGCCCTTCGAAGCATGCGCACGTCTATGGGACGTTCTCCTACTAGAGGGGGATTCTTTTCTTTTTCGCGCTGCCCTCGCTGTTCTTGCGGTCCTTGAACCTCGATTATTCTTCCCCGACCGACAGGAGCTTCTAGACCTCCTCCGGTGGGTAACTCCTCAATTCTGTTATTGCACTGCTCAAATTCAACGTTACCATTACAGAGGTGAAAATAAGGCTGCACTAGAAGTAGCCAAAAGGGAAGGACGTTTACTAGATGGTGCAAAATATGATATCTACGGCGTAGACGAAGAGACGCTTTGGGAACGTATTGATAGTATGGAGGACTGGTGGAAGGAGTCTACGTGGAGACGTCTAACGCAACGAGAACTGCCAGATTTGTGAATTAAAGATGTAGTACACATCATGTTCGGGTCACCTTGGAGAATGGATCGTCATTGTACTACAAGGATGTGCAAAGCAGGCAACTCGAATCGCAAACACGGTAATGCAGATATCAAACAGGATCAGCGAACCGTTTCGAACCGACTGCGAGGTTAATTGATTATTTGCAATCGATCCATCAGCTAAGCAGTGGGAACTGCAGCTTTATCGAAGATAGTGCATTCGTAACGCAACATCCAAGCATTACATGTACCGTATGAATCTATCCAGCACTATCCTCATCCTCATCATCTTCCACCGCATTCTTGTAGAACGTGTACATTCTCCGTCGATTTGCATCTCGAGTTTCTGTTTCGCTTGCCACATCGAATATTTTTTGCAATATCGACTTGCGCACAGCATCTGCATCTATTGCTCGATCACTGTTTGAGCTAGAGGTGCAGGCGTTGACCAGTAGTTTCGAGTAATCAGGAGATAGTGTGCGCGCTTTCTTGCGGCTTGGAGGACCCGACGATGACTTCAGCAAATTATGCAATGGCTCAAACAATGACGATTGAATGTGTCTGTAAGTCGTGTTTGTGGGCGTTCGTGCGGCGAGGACGATAAATGGCGACAACAGCGTGGACAACGGGACCGGAGTTGGTGATTCCGAGTTTGTGAGCGCTTTTTCGAGCTCCTCGATATATATCTCCGATAAGTGGAATGCAAGACTGGTTGGCACACGTATATCGCTGGGACTGCAAGAATATCTATAGTCTGCTTTCCGATATTTGGAGGACTTCTCACCATAGCGGTCCGTTAGGGCCAGATAATATTGAGTTATACTCATCAACGGTGGCACTATCCCATTTTGTCCGCACAAGGAATCTGAAGCTCGCATTCACGAACTTCCTGATGAGCATATAATACTTGTCCATCCTGAAGGCCAATATTGGTATCTGAAACATCACGGTATAAAATCACCGCACGCACCGAAGACGATCAATCCCATTCCACTCTCTGACTGTCATTGTCCAAAATCCCCGCAGAAAATTGAGTGACGAAGGTACGTCAGTGATCGTAAGTATGAGCTCCGCTAGCTCCCCCGCTAGTGCCTGCTGTACGAGTGGTTTATCTGACATCCAGAAACCTGGAATATGACATCAGATATGACACGGACGATCGAGGATGAATGTGGAGACACACAGTAGAAGATGCCCTTCCATAGCTTAGCCATTTCAAGATCAGGCAATACATTTTCGGAGTCACTGGACAGGAAAACAGCAAGGTTTTTTACAGCTTTATCCCGTGTTTTCTTTTCTGCATCAAGTCAGCGAAGAAAAGTCGATACATATAATCTTAGCCTACCTGAGGATGCAAGATATTTTCCCAGAGGCGGAACAGCAGGAGTGGACGCAGCAGACATGAATATTCGATGTCACAAAATCTTGACAAGTCAGATTGTTTGAGGGAGCACGTGATTTCGCGCCAAAAAGGAGTAGTACCCATTCTGAGGCCGACAGGGGATTGAGGAGCAGATTCAATCATACTCCCAGCGACGGCGGCGACGGGCAGGGGGCATCTCTCAGCATTTTGGAGCTCTTTCACGTGGCTTTCAAAGCTCCAAGACAACATATAAAGGGCCATACAGACGGCAGGATTCCCAGTAGTACTCGTCATTATGTCAAAGGGACCCATCACATGCCATGGTGAGCATTTGTGTCGAAAAGATATTGCTAGTGATCATTGACGCCCTGAAGTACTTGATGTCTCTCTTGGAAGACCAGCAGAGGGGGTGGAAGTCAACATTCAGATCCACCAGAAAGGACAGAGAAATGTCGACATCTTCAGTCCATTTGCACATGGGTAAGTCGATCATCTTGAATACCCACTTACTAGCAGACAATCGTACTTTTGCAGCGTCACAGATGCCGATGGGCGATGCTTGAACTTGTTGCCTCCACGAGGATCCGATGAGGCTAGGTTGCAGAATAAACAAGTGGGTGCTGGGACTTACAAGATCGTCTTCAAGCCGAAGGAATATTTTGAAAAGACAGGCAGAAAATGTTTCTATCCCTGGGTGGAGGTGAGATTGGTTTGCTAGCCAGGCAGTACTTGTTATATGACATCTTACTCATGTGCACAGATCACTTTCGAGATTGAAAACCCAGAAGAACATTACCACATCCCACTTTTGATTAGCCCGTATTCTTTCACCACTTACAGGGGAAGTTGAGTGCATATGGAATGAAACACTTGAGGAAATCTGCGATCCAAGACAGACACTGTATTACCTTGTTGTAATAATAATCCCCCGCAATGACCAAATATCTCGACGATCTTCGAATACAAAATAATGCCAGTGGAAAATAAGGACCATGGTGAACAGATGGGAACGTCTACACACGTCTAACAAACATCATATAAGGACCTTGTTATATGTCACACCCTTGATAATACCACCGCGCATGGATGTCTTAACATTGTACAGGAATTGTTCACGATTCTTTCGTAGTTCTTCTGCTGCCTCTGTCAGACGTAGTCAGACAAGCTCATTCATTTGGAAGCAAATCTAGCGAACCTTTGTTCAATGGATCATCTGCATTAGGCTCCAAGAAAAGGTATTGTAGGCCGACCATAACCGAGTTCAAATTTAAAACAGGTTTCCAGTCTTCTCGGAGAATATTCAAACACACGTTTCCCTCGAGGTCAACGTTTGGATGGTATATCTATATCAAGCAGATTTAAATAACGTAGTATTTGAGGTAAAGGAAACACACTGTTTGCATGCACTTGACCTTGGGCGGTTCGTGTGGATAGTTGGTGTTGATGGTGAATGAGAAAGTGAAAGCACCACCCTTGTACATGCCTGACAAGTTTGGTCAGTAAGGCAGGTGTTTTCAGTATCCAGCAGAAACACCTTCATCAGGGGTGATGGTGAGTGTGAAGTTCAGGAGGTCGGTAGGGTCCGGGAAGTCCGTCTTCATGGTGGGAGGGAGGTCAAGTTCGGTCAGATCTGACATCGCGTACGTTAAATTCATGAATTCATGAAACACAGCAGGAAAGCCGGTACATACCTTTCTGCACTCGTATCTGTGCAGCACTTGTTTTCGGTCGCTTCTTGGTTGCAGCGTCCTCGTTCTTCTTCATGCTCCATATCTAAGCTCATTAGGACCGTGCACTTAATGCATGAAGTTCTGGTGCGATGTACAGACCTTGATCATGATGACAGTCTAAAGGGAGTGTACAAGTGATAGTTGTTGCGAAAGGTGCCTACTTACAATGATGGGAGGTAGATGGGGGAACAGGGTGAACCAGTGCGGAATGTGCCGAAATAGCGGCTGCCTTCAGTGATGGCAAGCATGCTTGCAAGTCTCCTCGAGGCCTTCGAGGCCTCATGTGCATTTTGACGGCTTCCATGTTCGGGCGGTAGAAATGTCATCGGAGTATATTGCCTCTCACTGATCAAGGAGAGTTTCACTTCCAAATTCACGTCAGCCCACCGGACTATTTACAATAAAAATCGGCTACAGATAGTATACTAATCTAGCCTTTAGGGAGACGCGCGGCTTGAGTTGGGGATGGCCTTGGATGGACGAAGGTATCCTTTGATAGGTCCTACCTTAAAGTTGCTCCTCTCGGGAGCAGCTTAACAAGAGCCCCGGGCCAGCAGTCTACGATTAGAACCTGTGACTCGCCTTTATAACTTAAGAACTGGTCATCATTACGTTCACTTTCCACCATGTCTGAGTCAGCGCTATCAGAAACCCTCCCAGTCATTGACCTTGATGTCTTCTTGTCTCAACCCACGCAATCAATCAGAGTGCAAGAGGAATGCAATAAGGTCTGCCTCTTACCACCCGTGATCTGGGTGGTTCTAATCACTCAACTCACAGGCCGCAGATGCATTGATCACATACGGGGCACTCCTTGTACATGATTCTCGCGTATCAGAGGAAGACAATGACGCTTTCCTCGATCTCATCGAGGACTATTTCGCGCAGCTTGTCGAGGACTTAAAGAAGGATGAACGGCCAGAGATTCATTATCAGGTTGGCGTGACCCTTGAGAACACAGAGAAGCCCAAATGTGCCGTGGATGAGCCGTGCTTGGATATTATCGCCAACCTGGACCCAGTTGAACGGCCATTAGATATCTCCGGGCACCATCCTGACCCCAAGTGCAGGTTCTTCTGGAAAATGGGAACTCCCCCTCCATATGAGACCGAGTATCCGGCGCTTAATGCTCCAAATGTCGTGCCCCAGGCACCTAGAATCAGTGAGAAGTGGGAATCCACTATGGAGAAATGGGGGCATTCCATGAAGAATGCGTGAGTCCTGAAGACGTATTATTTGTAGGCTGTCACTAACTCAAACGATAGTGTCGAGAATATTGCTGAAATGACAGCGATCGGTCTCGGACTTCCTCGAGAATTTATCAAGGACGCAGGCAAATATGGGTCAGTATTTCATCTATCATCGGACATCCTATGGGATATTACATTGATGCGGCGGATAGCCCTCATCTACTTGGCCCAACGGCTTCTGATTTGGTGAAGTATGGGCAAAAGGATACCATACTTGCCGGCTTTCATACAGATCTCAACTGTTTAACGATCCACGGTCGTTCAAGGTATCCAGGACTCAACATCTGGGCACGTAATACTGGGAAGCGCATCCTCGTTAGATTCCCACCCACTGGCCGTTACCTACTCGTGCAAGCAGGGAAACAGTTCGAACATTTAACCGGAGGCCTCATCAAAGCTGGGTTTCATGAGGTAGTCGTGAACGAGGCTACGTTGCAGGTCATACACTACCAAATTCTATGGTGCAAGTGAAGAGCTGACTGTGTTTTTCTAGACTGTCGAGCGGCGCAAAGAGACTCACTCTGACCGGCCTAATATTCGCATATCATCAACATTTTTCTGGCACCTCTCGTCCGATTATGAGCTTGTTCCGATCCCTAAGCTATCTGAACGTGCAAATGCGTTCAATTTGAGTCAGACAGTGGATCAGCGTACGGTTTATGAACGGATGAAGGTCGGACAGCAGGTTCAGAAGTGAGTGCCGAAAGTTCCCACCCTCGAAGCCAGATCTTACTAATATCTGACAGTGAACTCAAACATATTGCTCTCATGGCCTAAATTCACTTGATTATCAGATGCGTGTAGAATATGTCCGTCAGTGTATGTATAGCAAGGTATCTGCAGGACACAGCTCACCCATACCGGCGGACATGCGTGCTCGGTATATATATCCAGCCGTGTATGTATAGTATCTCTGACTTCACCTATCATACATGGTAGTTCTTCTCCCCTCTGTTACGAGGCACGAGACTATGATATCGTCCATGTAAGGTCGTCCCTCCGAAGTGATGTCCAATGTCTGAAGCTCCCCCTTCTTTTTGGTCGGAATGAAAGTAGCAAGAATCGGAGGATTCTTCAACGTTCCAAACTTAGTACACTGAACGGATATCACCTATACACCAAGAACATCTTTAAGCAAATTGCTCATTTACATAATCGCAGGAAGTCGCACTTTTTTTTCCGCGCAATTTGTTTGCCACATGAGACGCATGTCCTTATTAAAACGCCACTCAAATCGCATCTGTCGGTTCCAGGGATAACATGGCACGAAAGTCATTAATCGGACGAGGCAACGACTTACCTTTTCGTGGTCTGCGGACTGTTTAGAATGTACATCGTCAAGATAAGCTATCTTATGCCGCCTTGGCTCTATGTATTCAACAGTCCCGCGATATCCATCATCGCGTAATATGGACCGTCTATAGACAATAGACGTCATATGAAGAATCAGTAGAAGATCGTCGAGGGAAATTCGGAAGACCAAACTGAATTTCTGCGATAATCTGGCCTTGCTCCGTTCCTCTGCGAATAGTTGTGGTGTATATCTGAGGTCTGAAGCAGTCGTTCGAGATAGATATGTGATACAGAGGACGTGAATTTGAAGAGAGCGCATGAGGCAAAAGCAGCATAGCGTTTGGACCAAAGGGTGAAAATGTGAATGGACCTCTTGCTTCTACGTTAGCTGAATGGTCTCTGTTGAAATGTAAGACTAAGTTGATGACGAGGAATACTCAATAAGACCTTGCGGTGGCTCCAACGAGGGTATCAGTCGATGAATTGACCTGGGGCGCTAACACCACCAGCCTTGGTCCTTCCGGTACAACTCTTGGGGGTTCTTCTTCTTCATGTGTTGAATGTTGAAGTGCAACACTGTAACTAGAAATCAATGGTCAGGATTGTAGCAAGAACCAATTGAATGAAATAATACAAACCTTGGAGGTGCACTGCGTGTGGTTCTGATGGAGACAGCGTCCGACATGATGTCTTATAGCGAAGTCGAAAGCAAAGGCCACAGGACCTGCGTAAGCCCGAGCTATTTATCCGTCCAGTGCCCAGACAGTGGAGTGGGGCACCCCCTAGGGAGGGGGTGAGGGAGGCCGGGGTTTGAGAGGGTTTACAGAACAGTGATCGGATCTATGGAAAGCCGTTTTGATCAGCGTTTTTGGTCACGTGCAGTGTGCAGACCCCAAACACCGTATTTTTGCATGTGCAAATAATTGATCACAGAAAGTAATTGCAAAGGTACTCCGTTTTCAGGTAACGAAGCGAGCACGTCTTTCAAAATCTGAATATTTGCGATAAAGTCGATTGTTCTTCTTCAGAAACTGAAGGGCATCTCGAATACGTAACCGATTAACGCTGAGAGTCGAGGGAAGACGATGAGCAGGCAAGTTATGAGGTCCGATCATAGAAACGGCGATCATAGCAGGAAGGATATCAGGGTGACGAGGCAATAAGTCTCCTTGGATCATGTCGCAAATGTCTTGAGTGTTTAAACAGTAAGTAGATACGTTACCGCGCAATCCACTATTCAGAGCAGACGTATCCCATTGCCTAGCGCCCTTTTGTTGAGGATACAGCTTGATGACAAAGGCAGCAGGATAATAGAATGCGACAAGAATGCGCTCTGGTAGACTAAGAATGCTGAGTTCTCGGGGGAACTGCACCAATCCAAAGACCGTTGGCCAGCGCATGAGCAGGAAGTTGATTGCTGCGAAGGTTATGCATGCAAGGCGAACACACACCCCGGTCCCCGGCACAGACAATGCAAGTAGTTTGGAGCGTCTGATCAAGCATTGCCTGTACGATCAATGAAATTAGCTAGGCAACTCTCTTTCACAGTTTCAGCCACATCGAGAAGGAAAGAATCGCATGCTGAATCATAAGAAGGACCGGGACTGTAAAAGCGGGTGCGCTTGATTTGATCATGTCGTTCCTCTGTGCGAGCAGCTTGCTTGAGCAAAACAAAGCACGAGAAAAGGCAGACAGGGACAAATAAAAACATGCGTAACAAGGTGCCAACGAACGCGGATACCAGTGCATGTGAACAAGCACCGACACACACAAACAAGCGTGAATGAGCCGATTGATACGGATCGCCCAAAATAAGTCTCCTGCAACTGAAGATGGAGCACCCGCCCATACGTGTGGGCTAACAGGCTCCTTCGGCGACGACCAGAATTTTAGATTTACGACCAAGACGACTTGATGTCGAAGGAAGATAGAAGACTACGTGCAATGCAAACTCGCCCACGAAACCAATCGTGACTGGGATTCTTCAGCTGCTGAAGAAAGGTGGTGAAGTTGAATTCAGTTAGTGTATAAGACGATGCAGGCCCGCGATTAAGTAGGTAGCCGTTGAAATAAGATAAAATCTCCACTAATGCCCACGAGGAACAGCCGCGCCAAAAACGCGCAGGACTGACTGAAGTTTTGCCAACATCTCATCCCACTCTGCATCAGGATCGGACAGCGCAGTGATGGCTCCTCCAGCGCCAATCACCCATTGCTCTGGCTCGTGAACGCCAGGGTAGAAATCGGAATTGTTGAATTCCGTCCACGAATGAGCATCGCATTCGTATCGATCATCGTATTTGAAGCAACTTCGGATGGTAACAGACCAGTCTCCACCACCTCCAGCGCACCAGTAACCAAAGACACCAGAATAAACATTGCGTTCCTCGTCTTCCAGTGTTTGTAGGATCTCAACACTGCGCTTCTTCGGGGCTCCAGTCATACTACCTGTGAAATAGATCAGGAACAGTTGAATCAAGAACAACTCCACATGACATACCCGGGGGTAAGCTGCGTCTGAGAACCTCCCACCCCAGTGCGCCATTAGCATAGTGGCTGGCCGTTTTATCGGCATCGTCTGCCGACTGGCCTTCGATAACGCTAACAAGCTGCCACACCGTCTTACACTCCTCCACAGTGCAGAATTGTTTGACTTCTACATTCTCCCCAACAGCTCCATGCATATCATGCCGAATAAGATCGACAATCATGAGGTTTTCGGCAACCTCCTTCTGGCTGCCCCTGAGCGCTTGCTCAGCAACAGCACGGGTGATATGAGGGCCCTTGCGTAAGGTGCCCTTGACGGGACATAGTTTATACGTAGTTCCAGGTGGACGAGTATATGAGAGGAACCGCTCTGGTGACGAGGCTAGTAAGGTCGTTGGATGCAACCGAAGGTACGCAGCGTGAGGGGCGGGGTTGAGCTCGCGAAGATGTTTATAACGCTGCCAGGATGGGGAGTATGTCGATGAAGCCTTGGGTGCCAACGGGTCGTTCAACGCGATGTGAGTATTAGCTGTAAGACACAGCTCATAGGATTCTCCAGCAAAGAGATGCTCTTTCGCAAGATTAATGCGGGATCTATAGAGGTCCCGGTCTGGTAAAATGACAGTAGACGTATTTGGCCGCGCCTTGGTTGAATAAGACGTAGTATTATACGAAGAATATGTTGAATAATTACGGGCGGCAGAGTGAAGCTGTTCGGCCATTTCCGTCAGCCATTCGTTGTCGTCTTCTGTGATAGATTGGACATAAATGTGTCCAGAAGTTGAGTCGAGAATTATGCTGCGCTCTACGAACACGAGGTTGACATCGGGGTGTCGTGTCTGGCTAGATACCCGATCAGCTGATACTCTGAGAGAGTCGGTACCGAGTTCGTAGCTCAGATAGCCAATGAGGCCACCCCAGAATGGTATTTCCGATGAACCGCCAGAGACCTTCCGCTTGTTCATGAAAGTGGTAAGCCAGGACCACACGTCGTGAGATCCTAGATCTATTTGATCGCACGACTCCCCATTTGCCAAATGAACGAAACTATTTCCAATGGTGTATGTGACTCGAAGGGACGTCGAAGTCAAACAGCCGATGATAGTGAAGCGGCCTGGGTGTGCAGCAGATTCTAGCATAACGAAGGGAGACGAGTCATCGTCGACGCCCAAGACCTCGCATATGTCAGGAGCAGACAGACCCGGGATGCTCAATTTTATCGTAGAAGCGGATAGTGGCGTATTGACACGAGGGGCGCTTGGCAATGGGCGGACGTATGGCCACGGAACGCCAAAGATTGCATCTGCTTTCTTATCCCATGGGCGTGTGACTCGCCCATGAGAAGAAGTCCAAGTCCGCGCTAAACGCCAAAAGTTTAACATAACTTCAATACCTCCACCCCGCGTGAGAACTGATTCAGGATGATACTGAACAGCCCAGAAGGGTCGAGTGCGATGTCTAAGGGCCATTACTACCCTGCCATTCCCCTCATCATGTGTCGATGCAAGTTCTTCAATATCCTTCGCACCACTCAGCTCGACGTGGAGGGAGTGGTAACGAACGGCATCCACGGGGCCGACGCCCTTAATATATCTGTGCCATTATGCTCGACAGCAGACACATGACCATGCTTGACGACAGAGAGCCTGCGTAAATTGGCCCCGTATTCAAGAGCTAAACTCTGAAGGCCCAGGCAAACGCCAAAAACTGGCAAAAGATGTGCGTTGTCAATCTTCCATAGGTCTTTGACGAGACCAATGTCCTCTGGAATATCTGGAGATCCGGGGCCGGGGCCGACGATGACACCAGAGAAATAGGGTAGATATGATGATAGATCTTTAAGTTCTATGTCATCATTCTTGATGATGTGCACGTAGCAGTTTGGGATAGCCTTCCGACACAACGCTGCTAAGCTATTGAAAATGGTTGAGTGGCATTCCTCAGTAAGAGTAAGAGGACTTACTTGTACGTGAAAGAGTCATATGAGTCGACCAGTAAAATCCTTGGGGGTTCAGGACTCATTGAAAACAGACGAACAGGAAGGAAGGTAGAGAAAATGGAGAGAAGCTGAGCCTAAGTCTTAAGATAAGAAGAGAAAGTTGAACGGATACTCATGAGTAAATAAATTGGTATGTGGTAGATACCCATGACTCGGATGCAAGTGAAACTCTCGGAGTTTCGGAGTCAATAATAGATCGCTACTACAAGCACAGCTGAGACTTGTCACTGTCAGCGAACGCTGATGAAGGCTAATGAACACACAACTCAACGATAGTCTATCACAACAATGGTTCACAAAGGTGCGTGCAACACAGTCTATATCCTTGCCTGACTGGATTAACCATCGATTTAGTTCAAATATATATGCGTACCGCTACTGGAGAAGTCACAGTTATCTGCGGGGACCGTAGCAAATATATTGCCTCTGCTGTCCAATCTTGAAAGCACACTGCTTGATGCAGGTCGAACTGGATTCACCCTATCTCAGTCCTTGGTGTCATACATATTTTTCCCATTATCCACAATCCTCCGCCGGAATGACTTGTCTGTCATCCCGGACCAAATTCTGGAGAAGATATTTGGTGTTCTTGCCATTCTATGTGAAACATGGTGGTGGTACTGCGACATACAGATATGGGACCAGATATTCAAGTTATCCAGCTCCGTCATCGGGGGCGTCGAAGGCAAGGGCAAGGGCAAAGTCAGGGATGATGAAACTAAAGAAGCAGCCGCACGATGTCTGTGGGCTATTCTTCGGGAACGTCGCGCAGAGGAAGCGCCACAAGAATCTCCTGAGGAACTATTGCATACGCGTGTTTCACAGTTTCAAGTTCATTCCCAGAGCCTGCAATTCATGCCTATCCTCGGACAGACTATCAATACGCTCCTTCTCACCGCAAAGTCTCCTCATCTCAAATTGCAACGCATTTCGCTGAAGATTCTGCGTGCACTCATCAGCGTATATTCTTCAGAGCAATTTTTACCTTCCATCTTACCCGGTGTCGTGAGCAGCATGACCAGAATCGCTCTTGGGATGTCGAGCAAGAAGGGATGGGTCAATGGAGATATCGTTGCTTTGAGTCTTGGGACCCTGGAGCCTGTAATCGTGAAGTCGTTAGGAGACGATGTATCCATCCGAGAGGGTGTCGTTCGGAGTGTCGTGGACCTGGAAGATTTCATCAACCTCACAGACGCCCCTGCGGTGGATCCGAAACCACCTGAGTTACCTCCCTACTTAACTCCGCGTACTTCGAGTTGGTTGCGTGCGTCGGCATCCCAACTGCACATCGCAATAAATTCTTTAACACCTCTCGTGAATCATCCGACACCGCTCGCTTTGGTTGCCTTGTCGTCTTTCTCAAGGACCATCCTTACCTCCACATATCTGACTCTTTCCCAATCTCGACCTCTTCTATTATCTTGGCTCTTGTCACTATTAAATTGTGCTTTCCCAGAGGTTTCGCAAGCCGCCCATCACGCCCTATCGGAACTCCTAACAGCCGCTTCAGATGCGAGACTACCGCTACTTCAAGCACTTCTTGAAATATCGAAAGAGAACCTCAGTTCTTTGCCTCGATCCATCGTTTCCCAGGATGACACCAAGGTGGAACATATCGCAGGCCAGATAGAGGCAATCTGCCGGTTGGCTACGTCTAGTAGCATGTCTTCTACAGGCCTCGGTCTGACGTCAATCTCCTTGGGTATTGACACGCTATTGGGGCCAACCGGCGGAATCGAGAAGTGGGGTTTTACTCTACTTTCTGTTTTGGAGTTCACAAGTCCACAAATGAGTGTCAGCCAGGGTTCCGTCGCTCAACTTTTGTTAGAGGACAATGCAGATAACCTGGAGACAGTTAATTTCCCTGAGGTGAAGTTAAAAAACGCTCTCGCAAGGTCCACACGCGATGCTCTGGCTCGCATGCTACGCGCTTTGGGGAAAAGCAGCGGCGAAAATAGCATCTACGCTGTTGAATGGTTCATCAGTGTAGGGCGGCATTCACGAACCAACAATGCCATTGCGGCATTATGGTGTGCTGCTCGCATCCTTGAAGGGATCAGCGGCTTTAGTGTGGACGAAGGTGGCATGGGTATTTCGAGTAGGCCCCGCAGCAGGAAACTGGAGCGGTTTGCAAGAGGCTTAGCTCGTGACCTCGCTGAGTCATGGGACGAAGAGCCAGATCTCAACAGCCAGACTGATATTCCCCGCACGGATCGTCAGACGGATGACTCGTTGCTGGAGGTAGGGTTTACAAGGGGCTTTAAGACTATCCGTGCCACCCTGCAGGTTGCGGAGCCAAGAGCTACACTGCCTACTCTGTCCGAAGATCAACCCATACTGCATCAGATATTCCGCTTGCAGTTGCTTTCAATCAGCGCGGGAATTTTGCAGGCTCGCTATACCCCCGTTCTTATCCAGGTCCTATATCCGGTTTTACATTCGATCGTATCGCCCACACCCCATCTTTCGTTGACCGGGCTCGCGACACTGCATTTTATGTCAGCAGCCATGTCATACGCCTCTCCAGCCAATCTCCTACTGTCGAACTTTGACTACGCATTGGACTCTGTTTCCCGCCGTCTTAGCCGCAGATGGCTTGACGTTGATGCGACGAAAGTGATGGCTGTGCTTGTTCGCCTCGTAGGGCTGATGTAGTGCAGAAGGCTGGTGATGTCGTTGAAGAATGCTTTGATCGTTGGATGAGTATCACGGGTACGAAGTCATTGTTCAAGGCTTGGTGGGAGTATTGGGAGAAGTGATCAAGG
Organism: Suillus discolor; assembly: GCF_016758755.1. Taxonomy (NCBI): domain Eukaryota; kingdom Fungi; phylum Basidiomycota; class Agaricomycetes; order Boletales; family Suillaceae; genus Suillus; species Suillus discolor. The sequence continues at coordinate 13,974 of NW_024541692.1, forward strand.
TCATCGAGGCTGAAGAGCCTCTCACCCAAAAGGAAGATCAGGACGACACGCAGTCGTCGATGATAACCAGTTCATTGGAGCCACTCTTTGAATGGCTTTCTCATCGGAAGGATCTTCCGCCTCATGAAGACGCTACTGACCACGGTCCTGCCCCCTATAGGGCATGGGGTACTACCAAGGCAGATGAAGAATCAGCTGAAAACAGCCAGATAGTCCTACCACACAACCGAAAGTTGCCGGAGATACCGAGCCTGCTCCCACACCGGGCCAAGCCTTGACCAAGCAGATGGTTTCAAGATCTATCTATTTTCTTACACACGCTTCACCCGTTATTCGCGCTCGGATCCTGACCTTGCTAAGTTCCGCCACCCCGGTCCTCCCCTGAGTCAGCCCTGTTACCATCTATTCACCTCGCTTGGACCATTCATCTTGAATCGTCTTAATGACGCTGAGCCATTTGTAGTCAGCGCGGCTGCTGGCCTTGTGGAATCGCTCGTGACCCATGTTGGCAGTTTCATGGGCAGGCGAGTGTGGACGATGTCTGGCCCCGTTTTGGCAACATTTTGAAAAAGCTAGATGCATCCGACAATCAGAATGCCCTTGCACGCCGTGGTTATGGAGCGGTAGGAACGGAATCAGCATACACTCACTCGCTTATATCGCTCCATTTTACGGACGATGACAGCTGCCGTAGCTGGTGTCCATATGCAAGATGCGTCCGGTTGGCAGGTCATACTCGCATTCAGGCGCTTCTTGCACAAACAGGCACACGAGGAACTGCAGGCCTGTGCAAGAGAGTTGTACGTCGCGCTCGGCAGGGGTAATGAAGATGCCGTATGGCTGGCGCTTATGGCGACGTGTGGACATTTGACTGGTGAAGTCGCTTACTTGAGAGAATACAGGTGGGATATACAAGACAATGTACGCGTAATCCTCAATGCGTAAAGAACGTTATCGTAATATCGTATCTTACTATCAATCTTCCAATCTTATGGTTCAGGGGGTGGAACGTGTCGAAAGATGTCTACCCCAGCTTCCTGGAACAATCGTGCAGAAGCGTCATCTCTGTGGTAATATGAGACAAATACTGCGTAATATGTCGACACACTTACACCTTATAGCTCAAATTGTAGACCACTCTTTTAACACCACTCTGGATGATCTTGATGGTACATTTCAAACACGGACATCTAGGCCCAGAATGAAACCCAACAGTGAAATTGTAATGTTGTACCCACGTATTGCAATACATAGTGGCATTCGCGCCAACCCGATCTCTTCCTGCTTCCAAAAGGGCATTTTCTTCGGCATGTAGGCAAAGACATTCGGTACCATTAGTTGCCGATGTGCGATTGCAATGTCCGCATCCCCCTGCATTTTTATTAAAATGACCGGGGGGAGGGAAAGATAAATACCGTCATTGCAGTTTTTGACACCACGAGGAGTACCGTTATAACTGTGGGCCGAGATAACAGCTTCGATATCGGAAGTACAACTTGGACATACCCTGTGGAAACAATGCGGTTTTCACGGACAAGTATGGCGCCTACGCGGCGTTTCATACAGTTGGAACGTTGCGAAGCAAGATCTGCGAGCGTCTGAAGCCCATCTAATCAATCTGAATCCATCAACGATGTAGAACAACGTGCATACCATGAAATAGGTATCCCATTGAGGTCTAAGTCGATTGGTATTCGTGTGATATCTAAAGAATCCAGGTGATGATAGAGTTCTGTGATGGAATCGAAGGAATTGACGATTTTGAGTTTGACCTGTGGGCTGGCGCGGCGGAGCAGTG
>NW_024541693.1:0-15758 GCF_016758755.1 Suillus discolor
TACACCTGCTGATATACCCTCTCGGATGCTCCCGCCTCGCCCCCGTTCCCCTCCGCTACCAGATCTCATTCTTCCTTCAAACAACACAGCTTTTTCAGGCAGTCTGGCAGAGCGTTCTGCTCTCCGCAGCGAACTTGGTATCATAAATCCCGACGATCCTAACACTATGATCGGACGACAAGTTGCAGCACGTACTGCCTTAGACCGCCAGAGCAGCGCTGCCCCCCCTCTCGAACAACGGCAAGATCAGACTTCTGTCATTGTGCGGGATTTAGCGAGCTTGACTACCCGGCTGGTCATGCGTCGCATGGAAGCTGCTCGGCAAGCGGAGTCTGGATCTGAGCAACCCAGCCTGAATGGTAGATCCAGTTTGCAGGGACGAGGAGTAGTTCCGGTTCCTTCGGGGACTGAGATGGACTGGGAACCCACCATACCACAATCAAACGATGATCCACTCTTGACTTTGGTGCTTGATGTTGCGGCTGTGCCCGACTCATCAATGCGTCCTTCTCAGCCATCGAGTGGTACGAGTAGGCGGTGGACTAGTGACCACGCCGACCAAACACTTCTTAGAGATGAGCGGAGCCAAGCCCCCCCTGCCGTGCCGGAGAGACCACTACCTCATTTTATGAATGCTAGGTCGTGGCGGCCAAGAGAAGTGACTGCAAACGCTGCAGGTGAGGCTTCGATGTCTTCAGGCCCTGTCAGACGCCGTAGGGAATGGGGTATGTGGGTCTCATTATTAGGTGTACTTTTCTGAAACTTAATTTCAGTGCCTCTTGTTGATGCGGATGGGGATGAGATTATTTCGGATGATGATGATGGAGTGGAACGCAATCATCGCTCACAGATGCGTTTGATGTATGCGCTACCAGATGCTACTGTCTCATCTACATCACCTAGATCTGAGGAAGACTACTCCCTCCCATACACATCTGCCTCCATCATGCATTCCCTGGACGATGACCCGGGAGAGGCTATACGCGTGCGTCTCAACTCCCACCAGCAATCCAAAGAAGATGTTTTTTCTCATAATTTCTTTTCACGTACTTACTCACAACATGTTGACCCTTTACCGGCGCCCCTCTCAGATATGCTTCGTCATCCAACTGTTCCCGCACAGGTTCCGCAGTTTATACCAGTGTCTAAACATGCGAGTCTTGCCGGACGGTGACAAATTTTTACCACTCTACCTTTCTTTTTTTATTCATATCTCGATGCTCTCTTTTTATGACAACATACATACACATTTTGGTCTGTCATTACGGATATCATCCCCATAATCCGAAACAAACGGTGCGAGACGGGGATGGAAAAGATATTCTGGCTGACGGTACAGTTATGAAGCATGGTGCCGGGTGATTCCGGCAAGCTAATCTTTTCATGAGGCATCTTTCGTTCCAGCTGATTTTTCTCTAGGACATCATAGTACCAACAGCGATTGAAATAATTAACCTCAGCCCCTTTCGAAATTTGTGAACAACCTGGCTGCCTCCTGAAAATGGAATGATGCCCAACATAGTGTGCCGCAGGACATTCCACGTTCTGCCAACGTGCCACATTATATTTCCGGGTGTTCGTTATCTATCGATACCTTCAAAAGGATACCTCGAATGGCCAACAAACACATTGAACATAGAAGACCAAGTAGCGCACAATGTTAAGAAGCTGATCTTCCACATGTCTGAGTCCTTCTGAATTATCAGGATAATCGTGCCCGTACTACATATGCCGAAACACCGAAATAATGGTTGTTCCACTATGGTGAGCCAAATGGACGTTTGATAACAAATAATAGCTTGCAACGAGCTCGCGAGTTTAATAGTACGTCCTCTGCAAAGGTTTAAGCCAACGGCACTAATAGGCAAAAGTCAAGGTCCGTCGTAGGTAACTCACGCAAGGGCAACGGTAACGTCAGGCGACAACAAACCACCGAATCTAACACCCTCTTTGAAATTCAGGTCTGTTGGCGTTGCAGAGCGGTCCTTCCGACTATCGTCATAAAGAACGATATTTAGCGTATAAAGGCAAGGCATTTTCAAGTTCCCAGATTTATTTGATACCATATCACATCCTCGCAGATGATGCACTTATCCCTTGTCCTCACCGTCCTTGCTGCTTTGACAGCATCAGGTGATGCTGCTGTCCTTTCAAATGCGAACATAATAGGGATGATACCGCCTGTAAAATAGGGTTCACACCATATAAATGAACTGGTCCTATACCTATAATATTAGTTTGACAGGGTACTGAAGCTTTACTTTCGACGCCGTGAGTTACACAGGCCAAATAGACAGACATGATCATACTAGAACACTGGCAAAAAAGAAAAATCTCAAGCAGTTTGAATGCTGGGTGGATGCAGCCTGTTTATCCATGCCTACATCTGACAGTGTTAGATGAAACATAAATAATGAACTACCTCTGCTTTCAATATCAGCATTCAATCTCGTGTCCCAATTGCCTTTTCCATCTGTCGAGGCGCTGGCTGACGTCGTCTCCTTCCAGAACGTGCCCATGTACTGAATGCCAGACTCATTACATAATATTTTCGAAATCCTCCAGGGAGAACTCCGGGACAATCCCCCGGTTTGGCTCCACTGCTTCGGGAAACAGGGGTTCGCTATGCACCTCGAAATGCAGTGGATCAGCGCTGCAGCACTGGAGCTGCCGCTATTTCACATGAATTGAATCACCTCGCGCTTGTCTTCACATCCCTCGTGAGGTGTATCGATTGTTCGGAAGTTCAGAATTTGGAGTCCCAAAACCGAGGGTTGTTTGTGTGGCCCAGTGCAGCCAGACGCTGGGTGCTGGCAGCTTTGAGTGCATTTTGAATCACACGCCACCAAGGCATCGACAAGCGGATGGAAATGGATAGTGTCTGCAGTAAGGGTTTCTAGGTCGAAGGTTTCTGTGGAATTTGTTGTGCGATGATTGTACGTCCGGAGCCAAACCGCCTAGTTCAAGTTGCTACAGGATCTCCATAGAATTAATCAAAGTAGGCCATATGACCATGAGACGCGAGTTTGGGTCAATGCTTTCCATGCTCGGACCACAACACTCAAGAACATCCGCATCAGTCATGGTGGTCAATTAGAAACAGAGACTCGCCAAACTTGCTAACAATGCTCGAATAGCTTTACGACGAGTGCGATTTTTGTCCGTCCTATTTGTCAGATACATTATCATGCAGCAATCGGGCTTGGCTTGATTCGATTTCAGTAGGATGCAGTTTTTCCATCATTTGTTATATAAATAAACGGATAATAGACAAACCGCATCTTCCTAGAAATCACCCAGGGCCTTCCTACTGGAGTCGGAGATGAATGAGATGTGAGAGCGGCCACAAGATGTTGCTTGACAAGGACCACCCTTCCATTAATTTCACGCGACCTGCAACTACCCGGGGATTGTACAGTCTGAGCACGATGTTGGATGATTCCGGCAAGCTAATCTTTTCCTTAGGCCCATCTTTCATTCCAGCTGATTATTCTCTGGGACCCACAGCCGATTAAAAAATTGACCTCAGCCCCTTTCGAATTTGTGAACACCCTGGCTGACTCCCGAGAATGATGCTCGACATGGCGTGGCCGAAGGAACATTCCACCGCTTTCGCGTTCTGCCAACATGCCCCATTATGTTTGTGCTGTCGTTATCCTACTTCGGATTTCGATACCTTCAAAAGGATATCCTGAATAGCTAACAAACACATTGAACATAGAAGACCAAGGAGTAGCGCATAATGTTAAGAAGCTGATCTTCCACATACCTCCTTCTAGTCACCCCAGGCTTATGGTACTGTGTCGATACACCGAAAACAATGGTCGCTCCACTGCTGTGTCAGTGGTGGGCCAAATGGATATTTGATATACTTGCTCAGGCTGCGACTATTCCGCGAGGCTCATAGTACGGTCCCTTGCAAAGGTTCAAGCCAACGGCACTGCGGACACAAGTAGACAAAGTCAATGTCCGTATAGGCAACTCATGCAAGGGTAAGGTGTCAACCGACCGCAAGCCACCGAGTCCGAGTCAACATCCCTTTAGAATTCAGGTCTGCTGGCATCGCAGAGCGGTTATTCCTACTTACCGTCATAAGAACAATATTCAGAGTATAAAAGCAAGGTATTTCAAGTCCTACTGCATATCAAGTCGAAGTTCTTCAGATTTATCTGATACCATATCACATCCCGATGCGTTTATCCTTGTCCTCGCTCTTGTCGCTGCTTTAACAGCATCAGTATATGCCAGTGACGCTGAAGCTGAGGGCTGTCTTTCGGTTGCAAACATGATAGCGATGCGTCCTGTAAAACACAAAATGCGTAAGTAGCTTGCATCCTGGATATAACCACAAATAACCGGCGTTGTATCAGAGCCTTGGCCTTGTATGTGTCAGGAGTTGATCAATGTAGCGGGTCGCATCAGGATTAAAACACACAGCCAAGCAAAAAGTGATTTGGCACAGCGCTCACTTCCATCAACTGTAGTACCCGCTTAGTGAGAACTAGTAGCCGGGTATTGAAGGCTCTTGCTCAGCGAATTTTGAACGTGCTATATGTATGTATCAGATCATGATAATCACATCTCGAACACGTGATAGTATATGGCGCATCCTGCAGTGTGAAGACTCAGTACTCAGTACTCAAATTCAATATCAATACTCGGCAACGGAACGGGAGCTGCCGCAGACGCACACACCTGGCAAGGCGTTGAGTTCCTCATCACGTCAGCGAGGTCACGTGTCGTCGTGAAATTATAAAATTTTGTGCAGTGCCAGCCTGCCCTGGGGCTTTTCCAACTGAACAGAGTCTTGAAGCTTGAGCTTGAAGCTTTGAAGTCTGAGCATGTTATGATGTTCTGGTCATTTCCAGTAACTTGTTGCAAACCTCCAAGCTCCAATTAATCATTATTAATTATCACAACAATCTACTACCATGGCATAGCTCATATTGTATCCCCCACCCAGTTTAAACCACACCAAGCGGGGCACACAGCAAATGGAAAGAAATATAATTTTGAAACTAAGACATAAAACAAAAGATCAAAACACCCATCACTGCTATCACTGGGCAGGAGACGCAGCAGTCGAAACCTGAGGTTGAGGCTGATACGCCCCATAATAATTAGGCTGGTAAGTATACCCCCCTTGCTGTGCGGTACCGCCTGCAGCAGCGGTTCGCATATGTGGAGGGAGCGTTGGAGGAACGTAGCCACTCGCGCCAGCTGTTCCTGTGCCCCAAATTGTGCCTGGAGCAGCTTGGAGTGGTTTTGCGGTGACAGTGTTCGCTACTGCGCGCTGTCCAGCCTGTGCAGTATTACTGAAAAACCCTGCATAACTCGTTGGAATCGTTGCAGCTGGGGTTGTAGGTGCAGTTGCAGCAGCAACTGCACCCGTCTGAGGTGTTCCCGGAGCAGTTGTCGTACTAGTGCTGGCGGCAGCAGCTTGGGTTGGAGGTTGATACTGATACCAGGAAGAGTAGGCGTATTGCTGTTGCCCTGATGTTGCGTATTGCTGATTAGCATAATATTGCGTGGCAGCTTGGGCCTGTCCTTGTGTGCCATATGAAGCGGGGGTAGTAGGAGGGGTGTCTGTCCTGGCTTGTACTGATAACTCCCGCGGTAGCCTGCCGCTGCATAGTTGTACGAGTACTGGTAGTTCTGTGCAACTGCGGCTGTTGCAGCAGCTGGTGTAGCAGTAGCGGGTATTGCAGGGACAGGCGTAGGCGTGGCTGATGGTAGAGAGGGCACTGCGGTGGCGGTGGACTTGATGTACAGTGTTGAGTTATCGCGAAGAGCTGTTGTACGACCTGTAGGTAGGGTGCCATGCCAGCCTTGTGAGGGTGCAACAGGGAGCGTGCGATGTAGCTTGTGAAGTGTGGCTGTAGAGGGAATGAGTGGTACATCAGCACTTCCCGACTGTCGAGGTCGTAGCGATGCCAGCAAGGTGAGTGATTCGAGAATGCTTTGAGCTGTAAGAAAACCTAAGTCTGGCAGCAGAATTTCTCCAGAATGCCCTTACCAGTATCCCATTCTTCTGATCCTTCTTCGACTGGATGAAATCCCCCATCTTTCGTCAGCCGTTGTCTCTGAAGCTCTTCTAACCGCCTAAGAGCTTTCGTATTCCGATCTAATAGCTCCTGAATGGCATTCTCTAACTCTAAGCTCTTGAGGACAGATTTCAGGGAGGCAATCTGCTCTTTCGAAAGCAAACCCTCCAAAACCTCTTCGTCATCATTAAGACTCTCCTCAAGTGACGGGTCGATGACGTTATTCTGCTCTTCCTTGTCTTCCTCCAACCCCGCCATAGGCGAACACTGTGCAGCCTCCTCAGCAGCATGCGCTTTCTCAGTAGCCCAACGCTTCTTCCTATCCTCCCATCTCCACAAGACCTCCCCAAGCGCCTCTCTTCCAATCTCCACTCCTTCTTGATCAAAGGTCGGAGCGAAGCTTGCATAGGGACCATAGTCCAAAAATGACCCGCAGCTCACGTGCCGAGGGCCGAGAAGCTTTGACCGATGTCCTGGAGGCTTCTTCGGTACATAGGCACCCAGCGTCATTGGAGCCTGCGTGTCTGTGAGAGTATTGGTCGACTTGGAGGTGGCATCGGAGTGTGCAAGAGACGAAGGTGATGGGAGGATGGCAACAAGTTCTGCGTTGGCAGTTTGGAGGTCTTTGAACTCTTTTGAGTCGGTTAAGAGGTCTGAGCCGAGGGATGACCACCAGGTGCCGGATGGGAGGCGTTGCATAAGGGCATATTTCTTACCCTGTCCGGTATGAGATATTTTGTCAGGGAGGCTCAGGTTGAGAGGTGGTGCATCTGCAACACACGGCTCTGGATTGACTGGAATTATAGATTCGATGTCAAGGGGGAGCGGAACGGAGTGGAAGGATGCTTGGTTGAGGAGGGAGATAGCAAGATTACAAAAGCGCAGTTGCAGTGCAGCAGCAGAGGATGGACGAGACCTCGCGTGATGTACCTCTGGAAATAGATTCTGGACTGCGGACTAGAAGCCATTCATGAGTCAAGCCAATGTCAGAGAATGCAGGAAACTTACATGCAGCACCCTGAGTGGGTGCTGTGACGAATCGCTGAGGAGGGTACGTAGAGAACACGTTCCCGTTTGCGATTTTGAAGTGGAGGGTTGGGATGGATTTATGGCAGGTAGAGGAAAGACACGGTCGAGAAGACCTTGAGAGTCGACCCTGTAGGGGTGATTAAAAGATGAAGATGGAGATGAATTAATAACAGCATTCGACTCACATTCAAGGATTTCAAGGACCTTTTGCGCGATTGGAGTGTCTAGAGGGACATCGGCTACATGGTCGAGCTCGGGCATCTTCCCTTGGACAACTTTGTCGTCTGTTGATTCCTCCTTTATGCCATTCTCTGTACGATGCTGCTTTTGTGCAGGCTGGTCATCGTCTGGGAGTGAAACGCGCTTGCGTTTTCTTTGTGGATTGCTTTGCGCGCTGTGAAACTCCTGGATCTGGCTGTTTATCTTTTTCATTCTGCTGTGTCGCTGAACGAGTCGCTCTAGCCATGATAGAATTGTCCGATTCGTAGTTCTTATAGATTTTGAATGTGGCGAGGAAAGATTAGGGGATGAACGCGTTCAGGGCTCAACGCGTCGATGGTCGAATTAGAATATTAATCCTCACGCAGACAACTTAGTCGATGTAAACCAAGTCTTCTCTCCTCGTTCTTTTCATACTCCGATCAGTCTCACCCGCAAACAAGTTCATACTCCGATACCCCTCCTTCTCCAGTCCATGGCCACAAAACAAATCCTTAGAGCTCAGCTACGCTCTTATCCTGCAAATGGTCACTCTGCATACCTCCCACAGGTCAGGAAAATAGTATTAGAATATTGCCAGAATCTTCCTTCATCCACCAATGCTCGTACTTTCATATTAAATGACCTCCAGCGTGTTGCATGGCAGAATCCACACGTTGAATTCGTGGTCAAGCAGCGCAACGGTCATGAACCAATAGCAAGGGGATTTTATGGTTGTGTGGCTTCTTTTTGTGATACCGAACACTCATCTGACCTGATCGTAGTTAACGGTCGTGACAAGGTCATTCCACTGCAGGAGTTCGAAGTTAATGGTGTGGAGAAAAAAGTTCAATTACTCCTCGACTCCTCGGGCGCGAAGATAAAGCAGCTGAAAAGAGGCCGTATTGTGGAGAGTACGACAGAGGCTACAAGAGGCATTTGGAGTGGGTTGCATGTCGACACCCCGTTCAAAATATAGACGGGGTTATAGTTAGTTATCATATCCATATCGTACCTTTTCTCACTCCGCGTCTAATGGAATTTTGCAGCTCTTGCGATAAAATCGTATTTCGTCAATTGCCTGGTTTCAGCTAGACTGAAGTTCTGATGCTCGGCCAAATGAGACATCTTTTTGGTGAGCCCGCGGATTTTGGTTCATTTAACCATTCCCCGCTATGTGGCATGGGCTGCCGCATGGTTCCGCAACTGCATCAATTTGGCATCAATCTCCGTTTCGTTGATCGCAAGGAGAGGGACAGCAAACTCCACGATATGCTGCATCAGTGCGTGAACGTTGACAAGCACAGGGGTGTAAGCAATAAGTTCGATGTAGAATGATGGATCACGAGAGATGAGTAAGTGGAATTAATTCACTAATGGTACGGAAAGTGAGCACACGCTTTATATCTGAGCGAGTGGCTCATCAAAACGGTACAAAGGAGATTCCGTCGTCGGTGGAGTGGCACTTCTTGCCGCATGACGGGCTAAAATTGTTGAATCAACTTGCACTAGCGACGGGCAGCGTTTAGGGCAAGTCGGAACCCCCAGCCCAGATCCGCGTATATTTTGACAGCGGCCTCGGAGAAACTCACAGAACACATCATCAACTACCAGCCACCGAGGACGCAACGTGTGAGGCAACCAGAACAGATAAAGGGAGGACAAAACGCTATAGATTTATTTCATGTACCTTTGGTTTTATTTTTTGACAGTTCAATGGCAAGCGGACGAGATGACGAACAGATGAGACACGCAGACGATGAAAACACAGTCGAGGCGACCCCTAGGGGCCCATAAAAAGTAATAACCATGTCAAGTCCGTAAATACACGTTCTAATAGGGTTAGGGTTGCTGCTCTTGAACTCATGCCACCTATGTAAGTTAGCTGTATTCATAATTACCTGCGTCCAGTGGTGACGTTGTGATTTGCAGCCGCGATAAGTTCACAATCCATTCAAGAGCGGTGGTCTGCCAAGATGTAGAGTTAAAGGGAGACATCACCATCGGGCCAGGCACAGTCGTACACCCCAAAGCCACCATCTTCGCAATAGCTGGTCCTATCGTAATTGGTTCAGGTTGTATCATCGAAGAGGCCGCTATAATAGTCAATCGCCGCAAAGAAGTGATGAGAGTTGGTGACAACAATTTGTTCGAGATTGGCTGTCGTATGTCCTTTCCCCCATCCGTGCCTTCAGTCACGAACTTCTTCCACAGGCGTCGAATGTCCATCCGTTGGTAACTTCAACACTATATCTACGCGTGCACGCGTCCACCATACCGTTCGAATATCAAATTACTGCGTCATTGGTGCTGCATGCCTCGTAGTTCCTACAGACGACGAGACCCTCGACGACTACACGTCCATCTTCGGACTCGCTGCAGAAAGAAGGATTTGGAGTGGAAGGGGACGGATTCAAGAGGCTGATTTGAGATTGAAACATGCAGAGTATCTTCGTGAGATGCTACCAAAGTTCAATCGACTACGAAGGGGAGATGGTGCTTAACGTCTTTGTGCACGTTTTTATTGCCTCTGCCTCGGACTGACAGGAGCACTGGTTGTGCATGTTGGAGGATCATCGGGTACATTCGCTATTGTACAGGCATCAATGACATCAGTGGGTGGATCAATACACATAATCGCCTGTCATCTCCAAGGTAATAACCTACGTTGGAATGACATGTAAGATGGCATGTACACGGTGAATGACCGTAAGCGACAGAGATCCCCGCTGTCACTTTCCATGACTTGCTTCCCATGATGGCCTTTATGTGGAAGCAATATTCGTGTGCTGCACACGATGGGCTTAATCATGATCTATATTGCATGCATGCTGGAATGTGCCTTATTAGGTACCCGTAATCATTACCCGAACACGCCTTTGCCACCTTGCAAGATGACTCACATCCGGTATTCCGAGCCTTATCTTCATGCGTTCTTGATCCATTTCCTAACTTTCATAGCCCCGGCCCTGCAACGTGCACTCGGAACATATTCGAATCGCCCTTTCAGAATGCACGCTGGCTCTCTCACTCTCTGCAACTACCATGTCCGTCGCTCAAACTCATAGGTTCAGCGTAAGCGCCCTTGCGGATCTCTTATGTCATTTTAGACTGACCATATAGCGATTCTGAAAGCTTCCAGAAGAGTTCGAGCAGCCCACCTACTTTTTCGCGCCCGACGACGAGATTCTGAGAGATTGGCTGGATACTGATACTATAGTCAATGTGAGCTCATCCATCTCGCCGTAGTGCTACCAGTCTCTCATGGACCGTTCATGCAGTCTATCACTGATCTTTCTCCAGTTAACACTTTGAGTGATCTAGCGGTGAGTTGTCAAATCAACGCAACACGTGGCATCCCTAACACAATGTCAGGATATAATACCTGAAGAAGAGGAATTCGAGGGTAATTACTCTTCAATGCCCCACAGCCTTCGAAGAGTTCTGGTGCGTCTTATCTCCATGAAAGATACTGTAACCCATAGCCCACCCTTCTTATATAGACCCCACCTTTAGAGTGCGATGAATCCTCAGGCAGACGCAGAAGCATACTATTTGAGTCCTCCATGCCTGCAAACCCAGGAATGCCCTCTTATTCGCGATACCGCTCGGAGTACATCCGGCCTTCAATGCATCGTGCACGCCAAAGTGTCTCATCCATCGCCTCTTCTTCGACAGTGTACACAAAATCAGCTCCCGCTCCTGTAAAATCCATCCTCACTCGACATGACTCGGGAATTTCCCTTGCGACGACAACAAAGACATCTCGCAGGAAAAAGCGGTCTGCTCCGTCGGTGAAGTTTGTTGAAGCACCAACGGTGTATCATAGCCATCATGTCTATTCACCAATTCCTTCACCTCCCCACTCCCCCTTGGCAACTCCGTCAGCTCAGAGCAAAAGCAAACCAGGTCGATGGTTCGCACGGTGGTGGAAACCCACTCCACCTCAAAGACCAACTATATCTGGCCCATATAGCCTGGCCCATACCGCATCACTGGTTGATGTGTATAGCCAACGTTCCAAACCAACTCAATGCGGGAGACTGAAGCGGTTCTGGGTACGTGTAACGAGCGTGGTTCGATAGCGTCTAACTCCACTTACACCGCGTAAGTCAATTTCCATCGAGTTATGGCGGTGATTGCAGACTGCGTACCTCCAGGTTCTTCCCTTACCCCTTACATGTCACCATCGCTTCTCACCCCATACGGGAGTGGACTTCTGCCTCGGACTTGTGGTTCTAAAGAGGATGATTAGAAAAGATATGAATTTGATGTTTAAGATGTTAGCTATGTGCACCCATACGTATACTGGACAAGAGCCGCAGAGCGCGCTTGCATGTCTTCGCAGCATGTTATGTTTTGTTATACCCCCACACTCACTCCCCACCCGACACACAATGTTCTTAGCTAGATCATTCATATTCTCATCTGAACCATGTATCAACGCATATAGGTCTTAATACATGCACTACGCAGTTGTGCTTCGCGCCCTTTCTGCGTCCCAGCGTGCACGCACTAGCATGGCGCCTTCAGCCTTAGAGCGCACGAGTGGAGGAAGGAGTTGCAGACGGGCGGCTTCGATGTGTGGTGGTAGGAGCGTGTCATTACGGATGACCTGCGTACATGATGATGTCAGAGGGCCCACTTCGAGGACAGCTCATACTCCACGGAGAGAAAAAATACATACGGAACCAATAGCAAGGAAGAAAGAAAAAGTCGCGGCGCTGCTGAGCATGTACTGCGAAAGCGTAGCTAGTAACCCTCGAGGACCGGAACCATTTCTGTGCAATATGTTTGGTGAGTAAAAACGAAGATGGGTTGGCTTCTTACCGAAGGATGCTGTATGATCCAAAAATGAAACCGATCGTCAGACCGACGCCTCCGCCCATCATCGCGCCCATTCTGAGATAAAGGGTATATTTGAAAAGGGTTATGCTATGGGGTAGCTATAGCTAGGACCTACTTCACTGTCAATCGGTCATAAGAAATTATTCTTGGATGTGACATGTATAGTTGGACGTACGTTTTTGCCATGTGGAAGGTTCCTGTGCTCTGTTTGCTGCGGGCATGGGCGGCATTGTAGTAAACTCGCGGTGATGAGTGAAAGTGAAATATGCAACTAGTTGCAATGAGTACCAAGTGAGTAAGTACTAAGTACTTGTGTGTAACAGAAAAGAGCAGCCGCAATTGAGGCCGAGGTTACCGAAAACATGTCTGCATCTTCATCACGCCTGCCTACGTTTCCCGACGCTCAGCAGGCTCAAATTAGTGCGTTGTCTCATTTTTCTTGCATCAAGGAATGCTGATAATTATGCAGTAAGGGCGAACCAGAGAGATTTGTTCCATGTTGCATCGTTGAGGGAACAAGCAGAGTCAGTACTTCGATCGTGGCTTGGTGCGTTCTCATATCCTTTCCTTACTGCTGGTGCTGATGGTGAACGGAAAGGTACACGGTGGCTCACGCGATGGGACAAGGAGGTCGAGCTAGGTGTGAAACTCATGTACTACGGACTATCCGTTGGTCGAGGTACTATATCTTCTGCAAGGGTTAACCCTTTGCTAACCACATGTTAGCTGTCCAGACTCTCGGGGAGGAATACACAGATATCTGGGAATACTCCTCTGATGGAAGAACACCCTCGCGTTCTCTCCGAGCTGCGCTTATCCTCCTACCTACGCTTCCTTCGTATGCTCTGGCGCGTTGGGGTTCCCACATTGGTGCCCTGAGCCCGAGAATGGGCGAGTTGCTCAAGGCGCTACAGGTGTGTTTGGAAGTAGGGACGGAAATCAACCTAGCGTTGTTTTATCTGCGGGGCACATACTATGATCTAGTGAAGAGGGTGTTGGGCATTCGACATGTAGGTCGTGTCTCTTCCTTTCGATGCACAAGAAACCGATCTAGGTATTTGGTGACAGGTGTCTTCTATCCCAGAGAACCCTCATGCTCGCCCGCCATCATATTCATTGCTTGGAATACTCATTGCGATACGCCTTCTCCACCGACTTGTTACATTTTTGCGCAGTAGATCTCAAGCTGCTTCGGAAAAGTCCTCAGGGAAGCGTTCGCTGGACTCGACCAATGAGATGTTCATTGACGATCGGCCTGTTTCAACCTTACTCGGCGTCTCTGCCTCCGAGTCTGATGTGAAACCAGCGGAAGAGGACGAGAACACAATCTTAGATATCACGTCGATACCTCCACCTCAGCGGGCAGGGAGGACGTGCACACTTTGTCTAGAAGAACGAACTGATAGCTGTGCAACCGAGTGTGGGCACTTGTTTTGTTGGGGGTGTATTGTAGGATGGGGACGGGAGAAGGCAGAGTGTCCTTTGTGTAGACAGGCACTTAGTCTTACGAGGTTATTGCCGATTTACAATCTATAGTTTGATGTCGTATTTTGTTCTGTTCTGTTGTATTATCAGGTTGTCCTCATGCGTAGCACGAACGTTTGCTGAGGTACGTCAGCTGCAGCACAAAATTATTATGATACATTGTAGGAGCACATCATATACCGGTGTGTGCAGAAAGACAAGGTTTTACATGAACAGAGCCAATATATCATACCACCTGTTGGATGAGGGTGATGTTATCGCCTTTTAGTAGTACACGACCTGGAGCTATATCAGGGATCCATGCATGGAATCCATCAGATAAGGGATCTCACCAAGCTCTCGTCGTGGTTTGGCATCTTTGACATAGACTTCTGCAGCCTCGTCGATCACGACATTCATGAATTCGTCAAATCCCTGAAGAAACAGATGCATCGCGTCAGTTCAATGGACCTCAAGCAAAGGGAGAAAAATAAGAAAGATCGCCGCGCATCACGCAAACACAGAGTGCCATGGCCTTGCCAGAGACGCGCTTCAACGCCCAAAAATGTTCGAAACTGGGAAAGTGCACGTACAATGATACGCCCTTCAATCCGCATCTCGATGTTGTCGTACAACCATATGACAACTTTTGTTCGCTATACGCATATGTCAGTGTCAAGAGAGAGTATTCATACTGGAACAGACCTGCTGCAGGTTTTTGAAGATCACATTCTGTGCAAAGAAAGATCATCGGTGAATAGAAATTGACTTTGAATCAGGCAACATACAATGGGTTGCACCAACACTCTTTGTTGGCGTCCAGACATGATAAGCGGATATTTTCACGAGTGACGATGTGACGAGGCGTATTGCTAGCTTGCTTTGCCGTGTCGTTGGCAAAACAATTGCAGGGGTCTGCTTACGGTATATTTTCCCACGAGTGTTTTGACATTGAAGTTTCGCAGACGCGTCAAAGCTTCTTTCAGAAGTAATCATGGAGGTGAGCACAAGAAACTAAGCGAAAACTTTGAGGTTATCGTGGCCCTAACAGTTCTCTAGGCATTTAGTCCCTCCAACTCATCAACCGCGGCAGCGGTGACCTTCATTACATTCGTACAGGACCTCAAGCGCAAGACCAAGACATGGGGTCCTATGATAGACCTATGTGCCAACGGCGAGAAGACACTAGAGCGTTTTCGGTACCAATTCCCAGATGATTGGCTATATAGCGATCAACTTAGAGGAGAGTGGAGCGCATATAACGAGATTCTCAAGAGAAAGAATGATTCCATTCAAGAGCAGTTGGGTACGGGGTTATTCTCTTGAACTTGCGTTATCACTTGTGACTCATGATCTGTTCGTATAGCGGGCCTTCAACTCAAAATAGTTGCCGAAGACAAGATCGTAGAGAACAAGATCAACGATATCCTGTCGGAATGGGAATTGACACGTCCTGTACAAGGCAGCCTTCGTGCAGATACGGCTATGAACACTATTAACGTGTTCGAGGGGAAGCTTACTCGCGTGCAGGAGGAGTACGACCTCGTTTGTAGGGCGAAGGAGGCTCTAGACCTCGAGCTAACGCGTCATACACGCCTTGAACCAGTCTTCGAGGAGCTACGTGACCTCAAAGCAGTGTGGACGGCGCTTTCCGGTATATGGAGCCAGATCAGCGACCTGAGGGAGATGTCGTGGTCCGTGGTGCAACCGAGGAAGTTGAGGCAGCAGCTCGATGGCCTCTTGACGTCGACAAGGGACATGCCCACGCGTATGAGGCAGTATGCAGCGTTCGAATACGTCCAGGATGTACTGCGTGGACTTTTGAAGTCGAACTCACTCATTTCGGACTTGAAGTCGGAGGCGCTAAAGGATAGACACTGGAAGCAGCTCTTCAAGGTTTTGAGACTGCCATCCCAGATCAGTTTAACCCTGTGAGCTTGTTCTATACCATCACTCATCGGTTACTACGTGCTTGATTGTAGTACAGTATGCCTCTTGGCCCATGTTACGATTTAGACCTGAAGAAGACTGATACTCCATACGCGAGGTTATCATCCAAGCGCAGGGGGAGGTAGGCGGCATCGTATCTTTCTTTCATTATGCTTAACGCTCTCTTGAAGATGGCCCTCGAAGATACATCAAGCAAGTGAAGGAAATATGGACGAACTACACGCT
>NW_024541694.1:0-15745 GCF_016758755.1 Suillus discolor
TGCAGCAAGTGATGGTTAGTGAGTAATCAGACGAGATAGGCGCCGATGATCAAAAGGATAAGAGGGATCGTGAAAGAGATCAAAAATGGACGCACAGGAGCTGGTATCGCGCTCTTGACTCAAACCCGCAACAGTACCAAGATTAATATATCCCTCTGACATCGGTGCCTTTCCCTTCCCGGAGGCCTGCCCACCCGTGCTAACGTTGACCCATGGGGAACGGCAGAAGACACAAGTAATGTTGCGTCCACAGGATTTAGCCCCTACGTCAATCCATCAGTCCCATATTTCAATGATAGCAAGTATATGATGTGTACACTGTGTGAAGCACTCCTTGTGCACGGCGTTCGCACAAGTTTCGCACCAGATGAGGGTATTCTCGTCTGCGCCGTGCATGCTCTCATAGCAGATGGGACAATCGTCCTCTGGACCAGGCGCACGGCGCTTTTTCACAGGCTCGGACTCTTCAGAGGGGGTAGTAGTGGTGGCCTTGCCAGTTGCGCGTGCATATGCGTCCCGGACACGTTGATTGGTAACAGAGTTGGGTGCTGGAGGCGCATGCGCGAATATTTCTTGAAGTTCGGAGGTAAGAAGTGCTCTATAGGGTGATAATTGAGTGATGAAAGCTGTATCGACATGAGGTACTGACTTTTGGTACCACAAGCCGGAGCTCTGGCTGACTTGAAGGACTATAGCGGAAGTTCAGTTATTTCCAGGGGGAGTGGTGGAAATAGAACTGCGATCACCTTTCAAAAAGATGAACAACTTAACGTAAGACGATTAGAAATGGAGGTGATACGAAGTAAGAGCGGCTTTACTATGTGCTTGCAGTGATTACCCTTGTTGGCATCTGGACCTGTCAAACGCCGAAAGTCAGGGGCTAATTGAAAGCGAAGAAAACGCGACATGCAGTTGCAGGATGGTGTTTTATCGATGACAACAGTATACACCTATGTTGATGTAAGCGTGTTAAGCGACCAATAGAAGAGCACTCACATTCCCTGTGGAGCCTAACACGCTAAACTCCTCACGTAGCTCGTCGCCGGTACGCTTTCGGTCGACCATGAAAAATCTTGGTCATGATCGATGACAGGTTCTACCAAATACAGGAGAAATACGTACCTTTGGGACATGATCCTATCTACACGATCAAGAATATTCTGCGGACACTTTTTCTTGAACATAGCACCGCGTTTCTCTGGCGCAGGCTCATTAGGGTCTTTCTTCTTCCTTTGTTTCTTGACGGGAGGTGGTAGGGCCTCTTGAGCTGGGGGCTGAGGCTCCACGTGAGGGTGCGTGGATTGGGGATACGGGTAGCTGTAGTTGTATGAAGAATATGGAACTGATGGCATCGTCATCACAGAAGTAGTAGGGGGGGTGTATGAATAGCTATAAGGAGCTTTGCTGTCAAAGGTAGAACTATAAGACATTAGATTCGGATCGGGGCCTTTGGTGGTAGTGTTGACCCTGAAAGTAGTGGAAGATGACGCGGGAATGCATGCTGGGGCTGTCCTCTTGTACATTGGGTCAGGCCCACTAAGATCAGCATAATCCCAGTCTTCAGATTCGCGCCGTCGTTTTTTCGCATTTGTCGGCATGTTGGATGTAGAAGCTGGAGGAAAAGGAGAGGATGATCTTATGGACGAGCGCAGGACGAGCGCAGTCTCAAAAACTTGGGCAGCTGATACTGTTGGGGTGAAACTAGTATAAAAGCGGGATCACCTCGTCGGGGTGTGAACCAAGCATGCACAAATAAAAGCGGCTACCATCACTTACTGCAGATCTTGTTCAAGTTGGGGGCGACCGTATCAAGTTGATCGGTACCAAGTACTACTCAGGTGGCCGTTGTTACCGCCTTCCATATCTTCATGTCCAAGCTCTTAGCTGGTGTGCATCCCTTTCTCTGGAACTTTGACTCAAACGCATTTATGTAAATTCTGGTATGCTCCAAATCATTGACGTACTAGTGGTCATGGTATGCCTTCAGTCAGGAAATTTTCTTATTTTCAACGCCCGAAGGCCGAAATGAGTGTTTCCATTGGATGCCGCTCTCACCGCAACTTGACGGCATGTTTCTGGATGCTGTTGGTCTTCAACTTCCGAGTCCAGAATTCAGAAACGCTGGTACAACATTTGTCCGACAGATCAACCAATCACGCTGGCGCAATGCATCAATTACGAATATTCAGGTTCGTCACTGAGCGCTTCTTCAACCGTAAGAGACCAACAGGAGTCACCTGTCCTGGATGCTTTCGCTTGAACGCACGGGTAACTGCAGGCCTTCCATGAGGCTTGGTGTGGAAATTCGGTTCATCACGATATGGGCGCTTGCACGGGCACGTTCCTGATACGAATCACCCTGCATAGCCATGTCACATTTCCAATCACATTTTGGATACCAGAGTGACGTCGCAAGCATGCTGCTACGTCGTCACCTTGGAGTATACAGCCAACCTGTTGATCTACTTGATCATCTCCTACGATCCTTGAAATTATAGGACACTCGAAACCCTCATGACATAACATGCTATTAATAGTTCAGGCTGTCAATCGATAACGGGGTGCTTCCAACTACAGGTTACATACACAATAATCCTCATTGCGCCAGTCGATTCTACGAGCTCACGCCCGTTGTGCCTTCGGCACAAATCGAAGGAGCGCTACGCGCTCCTTCAGGGGAGGAAAATAAGTGTTGTTCCTTCGTCACAGGAAGCCAAGGAGGGCTATGCCCTCCTTTGGCTTCCTGGCCTCAGGCTGCATCCTAATAAATTGTGCATTTTGAATAATTTTGAAAATACATTTATGAGCAGTTCAAAAAAACTAAAAGTACAATCTACCACCACATAAAGTACATAGTAAGATCAGTCAGTTCTACATTCTTTGAGCAAAATTCTGACAAAATTACAAAATATATAACAGTATCATTGAATGTATTTATTTTCCCATCTTTGCCTGTCGGAAAAAAGTTCCCAAGGTTTTAAGGCCTTGCAAGACATTTTAATGCTCTATTTGGAGGGTGTCCTTATAAGGGCTTTTAAACAGGTAAGATAATATTTTAATGCCCATTAAAAGGCACTTATAAGGGCCCTTTTGATGACCTTACATTGAGTTTTGCCTTGCCATGCCTCAGAATGGCCTGTTAAAATGCCTTGTAAGGCTCTCTTAAGGTGCCGAGCCAAACTTGTAATCCGGCAGTATTATAATGGTACCTAACTTTTTTCCAACACCTACCCATCTCCCAATTGTCTCCTACATCCTCCCGTCTCCCGTCTCCCGTCTCCCGTCTCCCGTCTCCCGTCTCCCGTCTCCCGTCTCCCGTCTCCCGTCTCCCGTCTCCCGTCTCCCGTCTCCCGTCTCCCGTCTCCCGTCTCCCCATTTTCCTGTCCTCACATTCTCCAGTTTTTGAGTCTGCATTGTCTTTGTCTCCTTTTTTTATTTGAATCTTATCTCCTGTTACCGCATTTGTTATCTCCCTGTCTGTGATTGTATCATATGTTGTTCCATTTATGTACATATACTGCGACAACTAACAATTACAGTAGGCAAAACACTCAAATCCCGTTGTCCCCCCGAAGGTTGTCCACAAAAGAATCGCCAATGCTGACAAAAGTCTCGCAGATGCCGGCCACGTCCCAAAAATACTCCAAGATGCTTCTTCCGCGACCAACGACCTACCATCTGTTTCTGATACGATCGATACGTTCTCTGTGTTGCTCAAACCCTTGAAGGCATTCAACTCCATCGCCAACGCGATTGTAAATGTACAAACCATCTATCTCTTTTCTGTACGCGACTAACACTCGTGTGCAGGTCCATCCCTACGCGAAGGTGGCACTGAGCATCTTCACTTGCGCATCCAATGTAGGCCTCTTTGTCAGTCATCGCCGTTGCAGGTTGACAAAGTTTCGGTAACAGATGATTCTCGATCAGGCAGACCGTGATGTCGCTGTTCGCCTTCTGCTCTCAAAGATATCTGAAGTCTATACTTTTATCACAGAGCAAGAGCAGTTGGCTAAGATTGAATCTATGCTAGCGATATATGTGAAGATAGTGTTACAAGTAACATCGGTCACGTGGCCCCCCTATCATTTTCCCTTCATCCTCGCCCTCACCATCTACCGGCTTGTCCTCCTTTACCGACTTTCCGTTGACCGGATCCTCGGGACCGTTCCCGTCCCTCGCATCATCCGCCTCTATGCACGTGCACGCACGTTCCTCTCTTGATTTGACCACCAATGTGGTCCCGCACCTCTGACTCGGTCTGACTCGTGCCACCAATGTGGCTTTCCTCTTTCTGTTTCCCCTGACTGCGGATTCCCGCACGTTGTATTCTTACCGTTGGTCCGTTCCAACGTTTCTCGGTCTCATTCCACATTCGACCATCCATCACTAATCCGGCTGTGTTGCCAACGCACCTATACCATTCTCGTATCCCCTTTACCCTTACCTACTGTGCGGTAGCCTTGCCCTTAACCCTCTCCACTTAGTATAAGTAGTTGGTCACCCTGTACTAGATTCTCTAACTTGAATCTACTCAATCTTCCCTGGAACATACTTCCCTCTGAAGCCCCCTCAGCTTCAGTCTCTAGTATCTTTTCTTAGTCGCTCATCGCGGCTAAGTCTACCTCGATCGACCTCATCGTCCGGACAAGACAGTCCTGACCTTGAGTGACTTCTCACGACATCCGTCTACGAAGTCATGTGACACGCACGTACTGTGATCGCTGCCGACTCGTCGTCGCCAGGCTCACTTGCTATACCGGACCCTTCCGGTTACGTCACGAACGTTAGCGGACGACGCCCCTCTTAGGGCTCCGCCTAACAGATCTATTTGAGTGCGTAACAGATAGCACAGCAGACGCTGGTGTGTGCTGATTTCATCAGCCATTACTCTGAGACGAAGAGTGCCTGTGAGTTGGTCCCACTGCTTCATCCACCAAACTCAATGTTACCTGTTCGTATAGGGATAAGACTTGGCAAGCACATTTTCGATGGAGCGGACAGCACGATCCAGAGCTACAACAATGCCCTAGATGACCTCATGCAGCAATTCCGAGACCGGGCGGCTCGTGATACCCTTGTGATCGTCCACCATATGGGTATGAATCAGTTTTCAGGTCTCTTCAAGCCTCAACTGACATTCCATGATCCTTTCATAGCTAAAAATTTGGACCTCGTAGGCATGGAGTATGCAATGGGCACCGGATTGGATAGGTTTAAATGTTGTTTGTCAAATACCCGGCAAGACCTTCTGGAAGGTATTCAGGACTGGATCAGCAGCACTGAGGAGGGTGCTCCACGGATCTTGTGGTTGTCTGGCACAGCAGGCAAGGGTAAATCTGCTGTTGCCCATACAATAGCCAAGTGGTACATCGAACGCGGAGGTCTTGGCTCATTCTTCTGCTTCGATCGTACTGAGCAAGTGGATCGCCATCAGAATAAAATATTCAGGACCGTCACAAGTGATTTGGCGGGCCGCAACCCTATCGTGCAGCGAGCCTTGGCGCAGGCAGTTTGTGATGACGATGACCTCAAGCGGACTGCAGATATCACAAAACAATGGCAGGAACTCATTGTCGGACCTTCAAACGCCTTCGCTGCACCCGTGCTGATAGTCATTGATGCGTTGGACGAGAGCAGCGAAGCTAATTCTCAGAAACAGATTCTTGATCTACTCGCTGGCAAATTGAACACTTCCGCCTCACAGCTATCCGAACTCCCAGCCAACTTCCGAATTCTCCTCACTTCCTGTCCCCTCCAAGACGTTCACAACACTCTACACGCTGCACCACATCTTCGCCATATTTCCTTGGATGACATCTTGTCTGCGTCCATGGCACTCGACATTGAACTTTATATCTCCTACATGCTAAACGATCTGTGTGACATTTTCAACGATGCCCACTTCAAGGCACTTGCTCTGGAATCTGATGGCATGTTTGAATGGGCTCGTCTCGCCTCAGAATATATCAAGAGCACGAACATTGTGAGCCGAGGCCCGATGCACCGTTTCCATAACATTTCCGAAACATCTGCCAAAGGCGTACATCTTCTGGATGAGATGTATCAATGCATCTTGGCAGATATCATGCCGAAGCACATGCATGAGGAGGTGATTCCTATCTTTCGGTCCGTGATGGGTCAAATTCTTGCATTGTTGGAACCACTTCCCATCAATGCATTGAACATGATGCGGCAGTGTTTCCTGTATGATGATGACCGCTACGATGTAAAGTTGCTCATGGGGCATCTTGGCTCGCTTGTCTCCGGCACCTCAGATTCTGATATTCCCATATGTCCCCTTCACGCATCATTCTACGACTTCTTCACAGATGAATCACGGAGCTGTGACTTCTTTGTTGATGCATCAGTGGCGCATAGAGATCTTGCCTTTGCCTCACTTCAGGTCATGGGCGACTCGGAGCGCAGGCTTTGCTTCAACATCTGCTCCTTAGAGAATTCCTACTTGCCCAACTCTTCCGTCCCTGATTTGGAGAAACGAGTCAAAGAATCTATTCCGGCTGAACTATCATACTCATGTCGATTTTGGGGGACTCGTGTCGGCTCTACGTCCTTCGAACCACTGCTCGCTAAAGAAGTTGAGGCTTTCTTTGATGGAGAGCGTCTTCTATGGTGGTTGGAAGCACTGGCCTTGATGAGAAGCCTCAGTGGCTCAGCAGTGACCCTCTCATCTATTGCAGATTGGTTTTCGGTGTGTAGCTCAAGCTCATTCTTTTCCCAACAAATTCTTACGAGTAGTGGTGTGGTCGCAGGGTCATGGCGAGTTTAGGCACGTTGGTGACGCTATCAAGGATACCCTGCGTTTCGTTCGAACTTTTGCAACCACCATTCTACACAGCACTCCCCATTTATACCTGTCCGCTCTACCATTTGCTCCGACACAGTCGACAATATTTCGCAAGTTCGCTGCAAAGTTTCCTCACACCCCCCGCATTGTTGCTGGCCACGTCGAAAATTGGCCTCCGATGGAAAAGATAATCCACGCGAATGGCTGGGTTTACTCGGTTGCAATGTCACCAGACAGAAAATGCATTGCATGTGGTTTAGATAATGAAATGATCCAGGTGTGGGATACGGAGACTGGCGAGGCATTGTGTGCCCCTCTTCAAGGCCACACTAGGGCTGTTATGTCTGTTGCATTCTCACCGGATGGACATCACATTGTTTCAGGTTCATACGACGACACGGTCCGGGTGTGGGATGTAGCAACTGGCAAGGCATTGGGTACCCTCCAAGGGCACACTGGCCCTGTTCTTTCCATTGCAATCTCGCAGGATGGAAAACACATAGTATCGGGCTCAGGTGACAAGACGATCAGAGTGTGGGATATGGAGACTTGCGAGGCAGTGGGCACCCCTCTCGAAGGACACACTGGCCACGTTCACTGTGTCGCAATCTCCCCAGATGGTCATCACATTGTCTCTGGCTCAGGCGACAACACCATCCGGGTGTGGGATATGAAGACTGGCCAGGCAGTGGGTACCCCTCTTCAAGGTCACACCAAGCATGTTTTGTCTGTTGCAATCTCACCAGATGGGAAATGCATCGTGTCTGGTTCAGAAGACAGCATGATTCGGGTGTGGGATATGGAGACTGGTGAGGCATTGGGTGCCCCTCTCCTAGGGCACACATAATCAGTTTCATCTGTTGTATTCTCGCCGGATGACAATTGTATCGTGTCTGGTTCATACGACCAGATGATCCGAGTGTGGGATGCGAAGACTGGCGTGGCATTAGGATCCCCTCTTCAAGGCCACACTGCCTTGATTGGATCTATCACAGTCTCGTCGGATGGAAGTTGCATAGTCTCTGGTTCATATGACAAGATGATTCGGGTGTGGGATGCTGACACTATTATGGGCAAGGCATCAGTCGCTACCTTTCAAAGCCACACTGACTCCATCAACTCTGTTGCAATCTCGCCAGATGGACACCACATCGTGTCTGGTTCGGATGACAAGACAGTTCGAGTGTGAAATATAGAGACCGGCAAGGCATTAGTTGCCCCTCTTAAAGGGCTAGGAAACTGCATGGGTATACCCTGGGGTATCTGGCGGGTTTTGAGTATCTGGGATGGTAGCTCTTTATTCTGCGACAAAAACAAAAAAAAGTTTATGCAAAATGATCCAAGATTGACTGAGATATTGCTAGTCCAACAACTCAGGCTAAATCTTCAAAGCTCATCCCTCCACATATCAATCTTTGCAGGTGGGTACTCAAAATGTCAAAAAACTCGCAAAATCATTTGATGTGTGGAGGGATGAGCTTTGAAGATTTAGCCTGAGTTGTTGGACTAGCAATATCTCAGCCAATCCTGGATCATTTTGCATAAACTTTTTTTTTGTTTTTGTCGCAGAATGAAGAGCTACCATCCCAGATACTCAAAACCCGCCAAAACCCGGGGGTATACCCATGCAGTTCCCTATGAAGGGCACACCAAATCTGTTCAGTCAGTTGCAATCTCATCGGACAGGAAGTGCATTGTGTCCGGTTCAGCTGATAGGAGCATTCGGATGTGGGATATTAAGACTGGCGAGGTTTTGGGTGCACCTCTTCAAGGTCACACTAGCGTGGTCTACTCTACTGCAATCTCGCCAGATGGACATCACATTGTTTCAGGTTCACGGAACGAAACAGTTTGGGTGTGGGATGTAGCAACTGGCAAGGCATCTGGTACTCCTCTCCAAGGTCACACTGGTTGGGTTCTGTCCATCGCAATCTTGCTGGATGGAAATCACATTTTATCTAGTTCAACTGACATGACAATCAGGGTGTGGGATATGGAGAGTAGCGAGGCAGTGGGTTTTGTTTGAGGACACGTCGGACGAAAGAAAAAGATAGAATGAGTTCTATAACGAAAGTAAGTAAGTACTCAGTCTCAAGAGTCGAAGACTAAGAGACTTCTAGCTGACCTATAATGAAAGTAAGTAAGTACTAGAATAGTAGTCAGTATCGTAGTAGAGAATCTAAATGAATGATATCATACCTCAGTCTCAAGAGTCGAAGACTGAGGTGCGAAGCAGTAATAAAAAACTTCTAATGAGCGCGTAGCATATTATGTAAGCAAGTGTTGTTTGTTGTTGTTTGAATCAGAGTTATCACTTATCTATAATCTTTCAACACACCCACTCAACGAATCAACTCTCGCTGTTCAACACTCCCATTCCTTCAATAAATCGACCATGCTTCTCGCGCGCAAGTGCCTTCATCAAAATGTCAGCGATCTGTTCGTTTGTGGGAACATACTCAACACATATCTCCCCTTCCTCCAACTTCTCTCGGATAAAGTGATACCGGATCGCTATATGTTTGGTGCGCTCGTAGAACATGGCATTTTTGGCTAACAGAATTGCAGATTGATTGTCGATTTGGAGAGTTATTGGGGGAGTCTCTGAGAAGTTTAGTTCTCCGAGTAGGGTCCTCAACCAAACAGCCTCCTTTGTAGCAGCGGTGGTGGCCATATATTCTGCTTCGGTACTGAAGAGTGCGACCGAACTTTGCTTCTTCGAACTCCAACTAACCGCTCCTCCAGATATGGAAAATATATATCCGGTTATTGAACGCCGGTCATTGACATCTGAGGCCCAGTCTGCATCGACGAAAGCATGTAAGTCCGTTTCTGACTTTCCTTGATATGTCAAACATTTATTGATGGTGCTGCATAGATACTGATAGACACGCTGTAAGACCTATGGTCTTTGCGGCCTCGTATAGGCCTTTTTGTGTTGTCCCTCTGGTTCTAATTGCAATATGTGCTACCATTGGTATAGTGCACATATCTTATATCGTCAGCCGACGGCCGCGGCGTGTGCGTGCACTTTGGCTAGCGTCGGCTTCTCTTTGGATCCGTCGCACGTCCTCCGTCCATCCTATCCATATCCTCCACTGGTTCATCAGTGCGTATATTACTTGATTCCCACTAGACTAACAACATTTCCCAAGCTATTCCATTTATATTTTCATTAAATGTGTCATGGACCCTACTTACATACATCTCGCTACCTACTCGGCTCCGAATATCGCTTATGCGCACATACATATATTGGATACTTAGAATTTTTATGTACCTTCTCTCTCCCATCAGAATTTATCACCCGTTTACATGCAAAAGTTATAAGCCTTGACAAAAAAAAAAGTCTAAAATCTTCGGTACTCTTTCGCGCACGCACTCCTATCGGTGGCAATTGCCTTGCACTCGCGTATCCATAATATTCAACACTCCCGGCGCTCATCATCGCTCGGCTCCGCCCTCGCGTCTTCAATACCTCCTCGCAATTCACCTTCGACTAAACAGTGCATTTTCGCGTTTTTTCACATCGCAGCCGCTCGCGCTCGTGTCGCATCACATTGCATCTTATTGGCGCTTCGCCTAAGCATATATTGCATCGCATTATTGGCAGCTCGCTCGCGCTCGCATCGGCTTCGGGTTTCAGGTATTCTTTTAGTCTCAGTTACCCTTTTTAGTTTATACGTTTCCCCTCACACTTTCAACTAGAGGAATCATTCTCAGTAGCAATCCCCTCGGGCCGAATCTATACTCGCATCCAGAGGTCTATTTGAGTTTTTACCCCACTTCCCTCTTTCTTTCCATTTCACCCCTTCTCATCTAGCTATCATTCCTCGCACACAACACTTTAGGGCAGTCCAGTGTGCTTGTCCAGGGGTGGCTGCAAATCTGCTTAGGGCACCTACTGCGAACACAATGTCTGGACGCGTTGCAAGCATCGCATACATCAGTGCACCTAGGGCACTTTGGTAAGTCTTTACATCGACTTCGGCTTCATTCACTTTGATGAGCTTGGTATTAGGGTCCAATGGCGTATTAACAGGACAACTGGATCCCATGTTGAAATGCTCAAGTATCGATTTGATGTAGCGGCTCTGCGGCAGCTTGATCGTGCGCTTATCATGGTCCCGAATGATTTCCATCCCCAAGATCCAGTGCGCTTCTCCTAAATCAGTAAGCTCATACTCTGCTGCTAACCGTTTCTTCAGCTCATCTATCATCTTTTTTTTTTCTTGTCCTTCAACAGTATCATTTTATCATCGACATAGACAGTGACTATAATGATGGTGCCGTTCTCGAACTTGTAGAAGACCGAATGATCTGCATTGCTGCGCATGAAGCTGAGAGATTCAAAGATGGTACGTAGTCTTTTGTACCATGCTTTGTGTGCCTGCTTAAGACCATATAGGGCGCGTTTAAGCTTCCAAACTTGACTTGATGAGTCCGAAAACCAGGAGGGAGCTGCAGGTAAATCTCCTCATCCAATTCACCATTTAGAAAAGCTGACTTGACGTCCATCTGATGTATATCTAGATCATACTTGGCTGCAAGGGCAAGAAGGGCTCGAATTCGTCGAGAACTTCGTGATGGGGGCAAAAGTGTCCGTGTAATCGACTCCTTGGACCTGTGTGAAACCTTTTGTGACGAGTCTGGCCTTATAGCGTTCAATTTCGCCATGCGGGCCGCACTTAATTTTATAGACCCATTTCGAGTCTACAACCTTGCGGTCACGAGGGCATTCGACTACCTCGTATAGGCCAATCTTCTTGAAGATCTTTAATTCTTCGGTCATCGGCGTATACCATAGATCTGCGTCTGGATGGTTCATTGCTTCATTGAACATCCCAGGCTTACCATCACAAGCTACTGTAGCCTTGTAAGCCTCCCCATGCATCTCTGCAGTCTCAATCTCGCCCACTGCCTCAGGTATGTCCTGTATAACCAGTTCCTCTCTTTGAAGTGTTGACTTCTCATAGGCATTTATGAAGTAGCAAGGATCATCGTCTCGCATAGGTGTGTGTCGTGCACGTGAACTACGTCGTACTTCGGGTGGAGGAGCTGGGCGAGGATATGGAGCAGGGGGTCCTATTTGTCGAGTAGCTGAAGGGTTTGGTGGTTGAATGCGGTTTGTCTCTAATGCACGCGTGATGTTCGGTGCTGACACTTCCTTGTTCTGGTCTTCAGGCTCGAACTTGACCATGCTTAGAGGAGCTGGCTGTTCATCGATATCATCATCCTCATGGGGAGATTTGGTAGCTGGATTTCCCACTTCCGGTGTGTCGTCGTCTGATAATTCTTCTATAATTGTTGACTTATGAGGAGCTTCCAGGCCTTGCAGGTCAGGCTGTGTTGTGCTTTGCAGTGGTGACCTGTTTCTCTGGGAGAAATGTGTCTATCTTGACATGACTAGGCCCTTGTGGATCTCCTTCATCGAAGACAACGTCTCATGACTCGAGGATGCTGGCCGGTTGGACGATGCAGGCATACATAGGCCTTTCGATGTTCGGCATACCCAAGGCTGACACATTCGAGTGATTTTGCACCAAGCTTCTGGTGTTTTTCATCAGGTATGTGTACATGGGCTTTGCACCCAAATACCCGAAGGTGGGATACTGATGGCTTGTTCCCAGTGAACACTTCATGTGGTGTAACGTCTCCGTCTATCGCACGAGTTGGTACCCCGGTTCAATATGTGCGCCAAATATAGGATTGCGTCACCCCCAATATGTGTTTGGCAGTCCGGGTCTCGTAGCATGCTGTGTGCCATTTCGACTAAGGTCCGATTCATCCGCTCTGTGACACCATTCTCTTGTGGTGTGTATGTGTTTGTTTTCTCATGATGGATGCCTTTTGACCTCGAGGATAGGATGCAATTGGTTTGTGATCCATATTCCCCCCCAACCATCACTACGAAAATAGTTGGGGCATTCTCCAGTCTTGGTCTCTGCACATTCAAAGTATGCTTTGGTGAGTGCAAATGTTTCATCCTTGGTCTTCACGAGTTTAACATGAGATGGTGTGAACAGGCATCTATGAATGTAAGAGTATGGAAGCCGGTGCGCGACACTGTTTCCATGGGTCCGCATACGTCAGAGTATGTGCGATACAAGACTCCTGGGCTTTCGACATTGGATTTCGTTGGGATTAGGTTGCGGTGTTGCTTGCCTTCAAGGCAAGGCTGACACACTACCTTATTGTGAGTACTTGAACCCTTTATATTTATCCCATTGACCATATCTTTGAAATTAACTTAGATATGGAGTTGAAATTTACATGCCCAAGTCGTCAATGCCATGTGTCAAGAGTCGCGCTTGAATGGAGCATGCGTAAGGTGAGAACTGTTATGGGGACATCTGGATCGAGTGGAGCTGATGGTCCTTGCAGAATGTATGCAAGTGCTTTCTCGCAGGGCTTTACTCGAAGGACGTATAGCGAGTTTTGCTTATGTGCGAGAGCGATGGCTTTCCCTTGCAAGGATCTTGCACTGGGAACCATTGAAAGTAACTTCGAGACCTTGTTTTGTGAGGTGGGGAACTGACAGAAGGTTCGCATTTAGATCTGGTATGTGGTAGACTTCCTGCAGGATGGAGTGCATGTACTCATTTTCACCAATATAGATGTTTGTTTCGACATGTCCGATGCCTATCGCATCTATCGAGTGTCCATCTGATGATGATGACTTGTTCGGGTGGGTTCAGCATGCGATATTTGATGAAAATTTCCCACTGACACATCATGTTTGCAGATGCGCCAGAGTCTACTATCCAATCATCTTTGGATGCGTTGTAGAGTGCCCATTTGCCATGAATAATTGAAGCGGTGTGTCATGGTCTGATGAGATGCGTGCGACCTTTGCAGATAGGTCCGTTTTCCCTTTGTCTTTATCCGCCTGCTTCCCACTCTTTGCAGCATCTTCAGCAGCTTTCTTCTTTCAACAGTCCTTCTCCTCATGTCCAGGAATTTGGCAGTATGTGCACTTTTCCTTTGACTTCTTCTTGTCCTTGTCCTTGCCTTAGCTTATTTTGTTGCAGGTCCCTTCATGACGAGCGCAGACTGGCTATTGCTAGCCTGTCATTGCCTTTCCTCCACCAGCACTTGGGCTATGACGGTTTCAGTGGTGAGTTGTCACTACTGGACATTAGGATCATTCAAAGAGTAGCATAGGATGAGGGTAGGGATATCACCATCGCAACTGCAACCAGTGAATCTTCGAGTGGCTGACCAGCGAGGACAGTATGAATGAATTCTGTCGCATGGTGTTGAGCTGCGTTTCCATGGGAGATTCATCCGTCAAGGTACTTCGAAACAATTCGCCAATGAGGTGAGCAATTTTTTGCTTTCCTCTACCCTCGTATCGCTCACAGAGCTTCTTCCAGGCATCTTTAGCTATTGGCATGTAGAGTATCCCATTCAAGGGGTCATCTTTCAGGTAAGAGCTATCTGAGCTCGTGCTTTGTTCTTTGCTAACCATGTGGGTTGAACAGGGTGCATTATGCTATCTGGCATTCTTTTCACTTCCTTCGACAATTGCCCATAGTCCTCGAAGGTCAGGATTAACTCAACATGGTACTTCCATAGTTGGAAATTTGAACTGTCGTTTTGAGGACCAGAATGTCATATAGGCAATTGGAGGCTTGTGCAGTTCTGCTTGTTGATGTAGAGAGGATGATATGGAAGGGATCTCGAGGACGAAGGAGTTGCAGCTGGTTGGGGCTGCAGACTGAGGGTTGTTCAACTTTAATTATTGTTTCTGTTGACGTTCTGTCTGGTACTGGATTGTTCTAAGCACCAGGGCTCATAACCTTTTGTTTGAGGACACGTCGGATGAAGAAAAGATAGAATGAGTTCTATAATGAAAGAGTAATAATCAGCTCAAGAGTCGAAGACTAAGAGACTTCTAGCTGACCTATAACGAAAGTAAGTAAGTACTAGAATAGTAGCCAGTATCGTAGTAGAGAATTTAAATGAATGATATCATACCTCAGTCTCAAGAGTCGAAGACTGAGGCCCAGTGAGAACTGGTTGTGCTCGGATAGGCCTGGAAATGCTAGCAGTGACTTTCCCGTTTTGTAATATGTTGCATTGTGTTATTTTCGTATCGATACACCAACACCTTCGCATTGTGTCACATTTCTTTGCACTTTTGCATCACAATTTGTAAAGTACGAACTTCGTATCGCACAATCGCAACTTTGTAACGCACAATCGCAAATTGCAGCGCTTGCAACACTCGAACTTCGCTTCACAACGTGTAAATCTTGTATTGCAAAGCAGTAACTTATTGGATCCTTGTAGACCTGCCAAGTTCTGGTATATATCTAATATCTCGTTCAATGTACTGATGATGATCTTACTGCAGCCTAGCATGCTTCCGAGTTCGAGTTCTCAGCTAACCGAGGCCACTTCTCGATATCTCTGTGTCTGCAGCAGGTATAACCATGGTCTGCCACACGAAGTCTTGTCTGCAACATTGTATCGTCATTTGGATGAAGCTACGACCAAGGAGGAGAAGCAGTGAATTCGCTCTGCAAAGGTGCTTGGTGGCATAGCACTTACCCTAAGCAATCCCCCAATTCCACAGTTCGATGCTACCGATGCGTCTCTTTCTCATAGCGCTCGTCGCACGGAACACTCCGAGCCCTTGTACAACGTGCACGAGAGAGAGAAGGCTCTAATAATAGGGCTGGGCATTGCAAGCATGCAAAACTTGCATTGAGTGACGATGACAACATGGTAACATCTTCTTTCAATGCTGCGACTTGCAACCGTGACTTATAATTATATTTGAATGGTGATTACCCTGTGCTCCTCGGAAAACTGAGCATGATGATCTTGTTCCATGCACAACATAGTTCGCACGATGACACAGTCCTGACAACGATCCGCCTCCTGAATGCATCCCCCCAGTTCGCACATGACCCAGTTCCCGACAATGAC
>NW_024541695.1:0-15740 GCF_016758755.1 Suillus discolor
ATTAACTTGGAATAAGAACTTTGACTTTGAAATCGAGACTTGCGATTGTGCGCAGAAGCATCGGTACTGAGGATTGTAGTCTGCCAGCACTCGCCGAAACTGTAATCCTGTAATATCCATTCATGAACCACTGCCAGGCTCTGAAGTATGAGGCTGATATTGCGTGAAAGGCCACCCACAGCCTGAGGTTCAGGATTATCTATATCGTGTTCTCAAAGAGTACGTTGGGTGATGTCATATTTGGTTCGGGAACATCCTGTATGGACTGCTAGTCCTGCTCCCGACCACCGATGATACTAATAATCTTCTCATAGACTGTGAAGACGATACCTCCACTCGCCTGCAGAAATAAAGTTTAAATGGCTTCAACGTTGCATAATGAAAAAAACGCACAACTAATCTGGCCAGTCGCGGCGTTGTACCAGTCCAAAACCGGAAGATACCCTCCTCAGTCAAGATCCTATATCCACAGTGGAAAGAGTTACGGTACTGCTGGCGCTGATAGTGACTGCATCCGCGTCTTAATCACGCTGTGATTATGAAAATGATGAGCTCTCATCAGCGCATACAGGGGTAGTGCTCACTCTAGCGGCTGTGTCGCATAGACTGTCACCAGACCAGCTACTGCACCAATGCCAAACGTGATCCCCGGAGGCAACTGCCGGCCTGGTCGCGTAGTTCCCTGAACGAACTGTTTGAGAGTCGTGTATGTCGTAAAACGTACTGCAGAGTTGGCTCCTTGACGCATCATCTAGGATTCACTATTGAGAAATACATATAATATACGCGTCGGAAATACTCACCACAGGAAAGAGCCCTCGATATATGCCGAGTATGCCTTCCTGTTGAATTATAGACATCGTTCCATGAACAAGACCGCGATATTGCGGGTTGGGACGTTTGGCGTCATCGATCATTTTGGTCCTGAAATAAGGGACAAGAAAAAATTAGCATAACAAAGTCAAGATATGCATAGGCATACTTGATAGTCTCTGAAGGGGTGACAGCGATGATGGCCTCCGTCATAACCACGCCGAGACCAAGCTGTTTTCATCATCAGATAAATGCAAGTCCCCGACATATAGCCACTACCAAGTAAACTTCTAGGTGCACTGACATTGCCCTTCAAATATACTCAGCCAATTCCTTCCTCCCAGTGTCCGACCAAAGATTACCTCTGCGTCTGCGAGCATACTCTTGAAGTGGTCATAGCTCACGAATCGAACACCAGCCTTAACTGAATTGCCTATCACAAGTGCCGAACAACCCGAATACAGACCCGCTACACCCTTTCGCGTACAGTCGAGCGGATGATAGTCAAGGGTGACTCTCGCTGATCAAAAGAAGCAACACACCAGTCAGTTTTCATAACGGAAGAAAATAACCACCCACCTGCCCACCAAACTGTGTCCGGGTCTTTACGAACTCGGTGGGGTATGTCACGAATCTATCTTCTGAAGATGAGCAATGAGCAATAGGAATCACTTCACTTACGCCTCTATCGCTCCAGCAGTCGTACCCGCGATGAGAGAGTGGACGGGCCTTCTCCTTCTTGGAGTTCATTTTTATAGGAATTGAAGGTTCGGACCAAGGAGGAGGAAAACCAGTTACGATTGATCAAGATGGTATACACCGTACTTCGGTTCGACTTCGGTTTCCACTGGACACAGTCTTAGGCGAACACGCATCAGCATTGAGGTTGCCCCGGCTATTGATAATTTTCTCATCAGCCAGGCACCTTGCCGGCGGCCGCGGAGTTGAAAAAGTCAGTCAATGAATTCAATTGAAGGCCGTTCGATCAGGTTCGAACTTCGAAGTTAAAAGTCATACTTAAGCTTAGACATTGACTGGCTAGAATTTTATATACAACATTAAACAGTTCGGTATCTTCTAAAGCTCGAGGTCAATCTTTATAACAGAAGACACTGGTTTCATGCCTCGCTAATTAGTAGTATTAGCTGTCTATTGATAAACAGTCAAAGACTACTACTAGAAGGAACGGCTGTCTTCATTCTATCGAGGTCTGAATACAGGAAACCAGGCACTAGCACAGAACGTGCATGCAGAGGCAACCGTTCCGTTGCTGTTCAAGTACTTCAGAGCCAATATCACTAGTACCACTATCAAACCAAACCACATATCCTACTAGTATCATAACAACTATCGCTGAGAGAGACTATCAGTCAAACCCCTCAACTCTTCCATTTCATCAGATATCATCTTTGCAAAAGAAACGTCTATCATGCCTGCACGGCGCAGGTTGTCCTCCATTGGATGTTCCACATCATCCAGGACTTCGTTGACATGGGCTGAATGACAACCCAGCCACAAGAGTTGCAGTGCACCTGTACTTGGGATGACAGCTTGATTATCACTGGATACATCAAATGCTCTTGTCATGCATAGAGCCAATGTTATCATGATCACCGACGCAGATATCGCAAACAATAGCTAGTGACTCATCGATAAACTGCTATAGCGTAGATATCGTTGAGAACTCACAGGAAGAATGTTGATCTATGGCATGGATCAGCAATGAAGAGAAGTGCAGTGAAGTTCACACTGACATTGAGACGTAGAGATATAATCTGCTCGTTAACATAGGCTGCCCCACTCCCAAATTGAAGTCCTCCATTAGATGTGCCAATTTGGTTCGCTAAGCATGTGACACGGTGAATACGGTGCTTGCGAAAGTCATAGCCTTACTTACCTGTCCAAATGAGTTGTGCAGTCACCTGCACAATGGCAGCCTCTAGTTTATCTGGGCTCAACATGAAAGTGGACAGGGGATAACCCCCGGATTCAAATACAAAGTACTTGTTACAGGCATCTGTAACACCTACGAGAGCCCCTGCTCTGCCTATGCCTGCCCCCGCTCTGCTAGACTCCCCGCGCGGCAGTGCGCCGCCCGCGCCTAGAAAGACAGTGGTCTGGACCGCTGTGACCCCGCCCCTGGCGCTATGACCCCGCCCCTGGCGCTATGACCCGCCCCTGGCCCAGACAGCCTTGTACCTGATCCATGGAGGCTGTACGCCTCATGGTCACCCTAGATCAGCGCATGTATACCGCATGTCGCTTCATGAAGATCCGGAGCGCGCTTGGCGCTTCCTGTACCTATGCGCAGCTGCCCTTGGCGCAGCATGCTTGATCAGAGGTTAAGCCTCATGTATCTTATCTGAACCTCATGTCTGGCTATCATAGATTTACGATATACTATTGATTACAGACTGAGCTAGAATACTTGTAGTACTTCCCTATAAGTAGACACAGATTATTGTACTTAGACTTTACTTTAATCTACTAGGTTCATCCCCAGAACTTGCTCATCTAAGCCTACCAGCTTCCTTGTGTGAGACCGCACTTCTAAGTCGCCCCCATACGACTTAGCACGTATCCGCTAGCCCTGCATCTCGACGAGCGCCGCCTTACCGAGATCGCCGGAGGAATCCTTGACGTTCCGTCAAGGCCAGACCATGCTCAGCTTCAGTAGACTCACTCGAGTCGTCGCTGAGAAGACCCATCCTAGTTCGCACACGCCGACCGACGGTCAGCGTAACAGTACTCGGCAGAAAGATTTAAGCCTATCGATGTCATGATATACCTAGAGATCAAATCTTAGGTGAGGAATTGTAGCATGGCAGCGAAGGGAAGGTTTTAACTCATCCACAGTTGAGGGTATGCTAGGGGAATTTGAAGTGCGAGTGAAAAATAAATACCCGCTGCTGACTGGGTATCCCAAAGCCACACCAATCTTGTGAAAACAGTGGATCATTGGATTTTCATAACTCATGAACTTGAACACACACCCCAGATGTCCACTGGGGCCATTGTGTAATTTCCCACTGCATTGATGGTTGCGACATAGAAATGGGAGTCAGCAGACTGTTAGTTTACATGTCAAGCACAGCTTCTGCGGTCATGGACAAAAGCGAGCATTGCACAAAATAGACTTCAACGACATATTGATCGACAGTGGAAACGTTTGCTGCAATTTTTTTGTTGACATAGCGGATTTACAAAGAAGCACAACTCACTAGGATCAAGAATTTCCCATGTTACCGGCACGGCAACCTCTCGTTGTACAGAAGACTTGATGTTTAATAACGTAGAAACCATAAGGACGACACCAGGGCTAGGAGCCTGAGAAAAGGTGTACTAGTGTAAAACAGCTGTCAGTCAGATTCCACAGTGCCCATGAACTGTCTTGAAGAATTTTACATTGACACTTGGAGACATCCAGCCCCATCCAAGCACTTGTACTTGGTCTGACCCTGTAAACATTCCTAAATAACGATGAAACCTCATTTGGAGCTATGATGACATACAGGGGTAGCTTGCCACGCTGGTGGAAAGAAGAAGTCCTTGTGCGATTGAGGAATTTACACTGATCATGCCACCACCCATAGAGTATGTGATATTAGGAAGTAATCCACAAGACGAGCTTATCGTCATTGCGCTCACAGTTGCGTTTGCTGCGATAGAGTTTGTTTGTGGGGTGTCATAGATTGTATTGTTGGATAATCCTACAGAGACCAGTCCCGGCAATTTACTGACAACTGGCAAAGATGCGCTGATGGATACCCAGTCAAAATAATTAATATTGATATTCGTCCAATCATTTGGCCATCCTCGTATTGTTGGCACCAAAGTTGCCATGGAAGTATTGAATGTTTGAAATTGCAGCAGAGTGGAAGAGGTGATATGCAGCATGGAAATGCTTGCAAGGTAGGCAGTCACGGCAGAAATCGCCCACCATGAAGTAGGGATTTCAATTTGTCCCCAGATACTACTGAGTGCAGAGCCAAGGCCCGCCCATGCACCACATATATCGTGAATGGTAGTCAATTTCTGACGGCATACTAGCATCCTTGACATCGCAAGCCGTTGGGTGAGGAAGAGTAGAATAGCCATATAGATCTAGATGAAGTCCTTTGATTGGTATACCTATTTGCAGGTAAAGGAGGTCACCTACCGTGTAAAATGCTTGCAGTGAAGCACTCAGTACCACAGGCCAAAAATCGGTGTTCATTTGTGTGAATGGGAGGGTCACGCGATGTTCCCAATGAAAGATATAAAAGATAACAAGGACGACATGTATCAGGACCAGTATGGCATGCAATATGTAACATGTGCCAGCGGAGGATGATTCATTGTGTGTATTTCCTGGAAGCTTTTTCAAGTGAGACTTCCAGGACACTGGAGGAGATATAACTGTTGGCATGCAACACCGATTAACGCAACAACATACCGAACCAAGTCATTGGCGACTGAATAGAAGGATGGTTGGCTGACATGAACCACCTGGCGAAGGGATCCAGTAACCGTGACGTTACCAGGGAGGAAGACAGAGGTGGTACATACTATTAGTAGTATGAATGAACAAGTCGACGTTTATATATATATAAAAAGAACGTGCCTGGCATCGCATTTTGACAACGACATGGGAACTACTGATTGGGAGAAGAACTTAGCAGTGAGTACTATGTCAGGGGCGGCCGATATGTAAAAGTGACCTGTTCAAACTAGGCAATGGCACAGGTACTAGGCTCGGGACCAACCTGGCTTATATATAATCACGGACAAGTCGAGTGGCGTAGGTATAGTCGGACCGAGAGTAGTATGACATGCAACATGTAACATGTGCCAGCAGAGGATGATCCATAGAGTGTATTTCCTGGAAGCTTTTTCAAATGAGATTTCCAGGACACTGGATGAGACATAGCTGTTGACATGCAAACCAATTAGCATAACCGCTTGGAGATTGAATAGCAGGATGGTTGTCGTCTGTGGCTGACATGAACCACTTGCCGACTCGGAAGAAATCCAGTGGCCGTGAAGTTACCAGGGAGGAAGACAGAGGAGGCGGTACAGCACTATTAGTAGTATGAATGAACAGGTTGACGTCCATAGATCTGTAATATTTGATGAATAGCCATGAATGATCAAAATACTACCCACAACATTCTCCGGCACCCTCGAATATACGTAGTTGTCTGGAGTTGTCTCCACTCGAGCCCCATGAACTGACACACATGACGTCATTCTCTCCAGCGGTCTGGATATGCATATAAGACAAAGTTGAATTCCTCTGTCAAAGTCAACAATCGTTGCCCAATTACAACCAACCACGCAATCAAAATCTATACATCAGTTCTAGTTAACAGTCAACATGTCTGGCTTCCAAAACAATACCAACAACGCTGCATTGAACACTTCTCGCCCGCAGCATCAGCTTCATGACTCTTCTCAGCCGCTACCAGGTTCCGGGTCGCGTGACGCCGTACAGACTCAGGACTACTCCCCCGCGAATATTGAACGTATGTCTTCCTCTGTGATTCATGGCAAAAATGCATCTACGGAATCGGATGATGCCGACTCCACTCGTGCCACCATGGGCTATACCGTCTGCCGGGCGCACAGGTCCAGACTCGTGTGAGAGCGAGAGCGAGAGCGCTCGTAGTAACACTGCCTCTACCAACGAGCGCCCTGCTCGGTGTTCAGCCTACGCCAGAAGGTATTAGCCATTTGATCATCGCGATAGCCAGCCACTAAAATGTGCTTGCAGGTGGAGTCTCAATTGGTGGGCAGCCCAACCTGTCCGAGGGTCATGCTGAGTTTGGTGACAAGGTCATCAGAAAAACGCAAAAGGCAGGTCTTGTGCCTTTCATGTGCCGTCGACAATGAGCTGATTTCCTTTATAGGTCATCGGCAAGTATACCAAAAACGAGGAACTGCATGAGAAAGGGGAGCTGAGAGAGACGGGTGGGAAAGCGGCTGTCTTGGGGAACGCGCGAGCAGCTCATGATTAAGCAAAGAGTAACAATATTGCATGACGCGTAGAATAGCTGGACACTATCCTGGATATGTACAATCAAGTTGTAGTATAATAGAGTCGCAACCAACACCAATTTGCGTAATCAAGTCACTGACACTACCGAACAACCAAATTCTCATGCATTTGATACAAAACTACAGATGCAAGTAACAACAGCCAGAAGTAAAATAAAGTTAGTGCAGCTGATCACTGCGCTCACGCGAATAGATAATGTCAGCACCTGCTGTAAAATCCTAACAACCACTACTGCTGTTGTCCCTCAAGCTTCTTCTTGCCCGAAGCAGCTGTCAAACTCTTGTGGATAAATGGTAACACGCCTCCTCCGGCGATTGTTGCGCGAACAAGGATATCGAGTTCTTCATCCCCTCGATGGCAAGTTGCAAATGCCGGGGTGTTATACGTTTGACGCGCAAGTCCTTTGATGCATTTCCTGGCAACAGGTGTAAGAACAAGCATCTTCACTCCGGACTGAGATACTTACCAGCAAGTTCAAGTACTTCAGCAGTGAGATACTCTAATATTGCACTGGTATACACAGCGGCCTTTGCTCCAATACGCACATTGTGCTGCGTGCGCTGTTTCAAGTAACGGTGGATACGACCAACGGGGAACTAAAAGGAGGATAGAGAAAAAGGGGCTATATCAGGAAAATCGATCAACGGAAGATACACTCAAGACGGACCTGGAGACCAGCTTTCTGACTACGAGTCTGTATCGTTCTTGGTGTTGTGGTAGCACCGGATCCTGCAACTCCTCCTCCTCCTTGAGTAACGCCAGACTTCGACTTCCCTCCGGTAGATTTGGGTGCCATGAGTGATAGAGTGTGATGTTTGACTCAAGAAAGGTCTTATATACACTACGGGGAGTCAACCAGGATTACGGCAGGGCTGCAACGAAAGATAGACAACTTACCGAAAAGTACAAACACGTTGGTGTAGCACGGAGAATTTGAGGGGTGTGATCACTCAGACTATTTGAGGTGAAAAACGAGTAAGCAGTGATCAGCAAATGTGAGAAATGAAGTCAACAAGGACGCGAAGGGTGTTATGATGGCAGTAAGAGGTAGAGTCGCGTCTTTGTTTAGGGTAGGTAGTTCGGTGTTGTTGAACGAGAACGTGAATTCTATTTTTGGCCTGGTTGACGCGTGCAGTCACGTGACGGGAGCCCACGATGAGGAGCCGCTGAGTGAAAGTCTTGAACAACTTGTGACTTGGAGTCTGCATAGCAGCTTCGTCACTTTGTAGTACATCACAGGTAGGAATTAACATCTAGCAGGTATGATCGCTAATCTGTATTATCTATCTAGCTCGATAAAGATCTCGTGATGAGTTCGAGCACTCCATACTTGGACGCATTGTCCAAACACTTTCCAGCGGAATGTTCGTCCATCATAAACTCCCTGAGTTCCGAGCAGGCCCGCTCTGCTGTAGACACGCTACTTGCATTTGCATCAGGTGGTGATTGTCCCACAGACATGTCGGCCCTCGGCCAACTAGGGTGGGCGAGAGATCAACCTGCCGCCATCAGGGCGATTCAAGACCTGGCTGCACAAAAAGGCACAAAACGCGGGCGAGCAGCCAGCACTGATGAAGAAGGCGTTGGGTCAAATTCCAAGCGTCAAAAAACTACTGATGTACTTGAGGACGATCGGCCCATTTTTACACTGCCTTCGATATCTACAACCTCGCCTGTTCGAAAAAAAGTTGACATCACGATTCATGAGAAAACGATACGCTTTTTAAATCCTTCATCTCGTGCGGTGGAAGCTTCAATACCTCTTTCTAGTATTTCACGAGCATTCCTGGTACCAACACGCGGAAAAGCAAAGCAGCACTGGACAGTCGTCATGCTATCCAGCGACATGCCTGAAAAGGGTAAGGCCACAACTTCTAACCCACACCAAATAATATTTGGACTTGACGCTATAAGCGCCTCTAAATTCGATGCTACCTCCTACTCTGACCCCTCCACTCCATCCACATCAACGGTTGCGAAAGGAGAAGAGACGCTCTTCGTCCTGCGCGAGTTTCTGACACATCTTCCTATTTCTCTTCTCGAGGCCTCAGCAACTGTATTTCGCAGCGCGTGTGCCACTCCTAAATCAGGACACTGCGCAGCGGGCATCGATGCCTATTTTGCCGCCAAACCTGGAACTCTATGGTTTTTCGATTCAGGAATTCTCTGGGGAGAAAGTAAACCATGCGAGTTCTGGGCCGTTGGTGATCTCATCCCAAAAGATGGTATTCGCTTGATCAGCGCCACGGGTCGCACGTGTTCAGTCATTCTAGGGAGAAAGGCATCGTCGTCTGCTGAAGATCACAACGGCGGAGGAGATAAAGAGGATGCAGAGGGAGACATTATCGAGACAGAGTTTTCCATGGTGGACGGCAGAGAGCAAGACCCCATCAATGCGTGGGCGAGGCAGCGGAAACACCTGTTCGGTAAAGGTTCTGCTCCACCTCCCTCCAAAGCCACAAGTGGTAAGAAGGCAATGACTGAGGAGGAACCATCTGTTGGCGGCAACACTGCTACCAGTGGTCCCGCATGGGATGACTCAGACTCGGACGATGACGACTATGAGATTGCATCATCAGAAGACATTGACAATAGCAGCTCATCAGATTCAGAAGCGAGCGATGTCGGGAGTGGTAGCCAACCTGATGACGGTTCGGAGGAGGAAGACAACCGTGGAAGCGATGTT
The DNA here is from genome assembly GCF_016758755.1 of Suillus discolor. Taxonomy (NCBI): domain Eukaryota; kingdom Fungi; phylum Basidiomycota; class Agaricomycetes; order Boletales; family Suillaceae; genus Suillus; species Suillus discolor. The sequence continues at coordinate 9,537 of NW_024541695.1, forward strand.
AACGGCGGCGAAGAGAGTGGTGAGGAATCTGAGGAAGAAGCACATCATCCTCTCTTGCGACCTGGCGCTATGCCTAAGATGTCTAAGGCGACCATCAATGCAGTCGTAGACATGGTAAACGAGGATTTGATGGGGGGCAGCGAGGAAGAAGACGAGCTCGATGATTCATAGCTAGAACACACGCATCAATTTACTTCAGCATCAATATGACACGCATTGTGGAAATTCGTGGCACATGGCTTATCATCTACGTAGTCTCGAGTCTTGAAGCTTGAAGGTAAATAAGCCGCACATCCCATTTATGACTTCATGCGTTGGCCAAACCGACGAAACATTGGTGCAAAACATAGTTTAATTGTAGTAATTTGCGCGCACACTGTATTGGTCCCCCAACACACTACACGATGATAAATCGACTATGAAATATTGCAAGATGCCGAAAGGAAGAGGAGAGTTGCGAAGAATTGAATAAGACAACAGAAGATACGGATAAAACACAACTGAAAATACTAGTTCCCTGATATTGACCGTCTGCATTCTGAATGGGCATACAGCAAACCCGGACCATGGAACGAGCACGCCATCTGGCAACTCTTATAGCGATATAAGGACTGGCAGTGGGGGGTGGTAGTTGTGACGATGATGGAGTGCTCTGCATTGCTCCATCGTGTTGCTGGGTAGTACGAGTCTTGGGAGGTCGAGCAAAACTGGCAGCTGGCTTCTTCTTACTTGCGTGATACTTCCTCTGCGGGAAAAGTGGTCAGTAATAAATAAGAACAATTGAGGGGAAACACATGCAGGCTTGCCTGCTGTCCATGGGACCTTGACAACAGGTGACTCTCGCCACTCGATGCCTAGTATCTCGCCTGCGCACCATGCCAGAGACTATGTTTCGAGTCCAGCCGAGAGGATAGGATCGGAATTGGGCGTCAGGCTCAGTTACCCCATGTAGCTCGGGCGGCGCCAGGAGAAGGAAAAGTGACTGAGGGTACGTTGATGTGGTACTGGAGCGGGGCGGTCATGTAGCCCATGGGATTGAGATAGACTAATGCGCAACTGACAACATATCGGTCAAGACATTGAATCATAAATGGAGATCACATACATTAGCATCTGGCAATGCATCGTCAAAGAACCCTGGAGGAGTACCTTTCAACTTTGGAGCTGGTCGCGGCGTAGCATCAACCTGAGAGAGCCGTTGTCAGCGTCATTTGGATTGAAATATATATAAGCTTACAATATCTGATAGAAGGTCAGCTTTGTTGAGGATAGCAGAAACATCCCATATGTAAGTTTGGCCGTAGAGCCAGTTAGTGACAAGGAACTTGCTATCTGCTGAAAAAATAGCAGATATCACGTCATATTCATGGTAGTGTTGTTAATTCGATAGGTTGATCGATTTCGAGGTTCCATAATCGCACTGTCTTGCCCAGGAGTGATTTACCTGCGAGGATGCGTTCATCTGGAGAGAGTGAGATGGTATCGACTGGCCCAGGATCATTGACAGCTATTCATGAACATGTGGTTGTGCTGAATTTCTTGCCCCGCCGGCGATCATCCCCAGTGAAAACCCACTGTTCTGAGAATGGCTGAGCCAGACACCTAAAAACACCCTGGAGTGTTTGAAATGAGCAATTTGCCTGTGTTAGCATTCAGATTTTCAGCCCCGATAGCCCGCCCGTGATAATCATCTTTCCATCTGGCGAGTAGCAAACCGCGGAGGTGTCGATCCCTGCGTCGATTGGTCCAAGAATAGTTTCAGACAAAGCCTACAGGATCTTCATGTATTCTGAACAATTTGAGACTTGTGTTTTGTGTCATTGTTGACGTTGAGTAAACGAGGATGTGACCTGTATGTATTTGTGCTCCCGCCAAATTCAAACACAGCCGCAGAGCAAGGTGAAAATCCGCAACGCCGAACCCTAGTCATCAAAAACCCAACTCAGATCGACAGGTAAGTCACCCGAGACCCGTTGGTGCAAAGTCGAAACCAAAACTAATAATTTGTCTAGTATGGGCCCCCAAATGAAGCCTGTGTGCTTTTATCCTTGATAGCTTCTCTTCCGTGTCTCATTTTTACAGAGGAACTATCATGCGGGACCCAAACCGAAGCCCAAACCGAAGCCCGAATCGAAGCCGAAGCTGGTGCCCAAACCCTCAAACTCTCCCAAAACAACTCATCAACCAGCTCCGAACCCACGTAGCTAGAGCCGGTGACATTAAGGAAGACAGAATTCTGCATCATTTTGACAATCTTCCCATCCTATGGTTCTCCTGCTGTGCTTATCTATGTTTCTCCAATCGTCAAGTGCGATTGCCATTTCTATCTAGCTATTTTCGTTGAGTCAAATTGGACTCATCTTGGTCGTCTCTCCGACCTTGGTGAGCTTCTCTTCTGCTTCGTTTGTCTACCGGCGGACTTGCATTCTTACTATCCTGGCTACATTTTCCGAGTCTTCGTCTAATCAATCAACTTGTCCAGGCTTGAACTTCAGAAATGTTATTGTTGAGAAATGCTTCATTTCTCTCCGATCGAAGTGCATACTCAGCATCCTGCACAAGTTCTTCGTTGTCCCAGAGCCAAATCGTAAAATTACCTGCTATCTGGTCACACCTTCCTAGCTTCCGCCCGTGCTATGCGATGACGGCAGAAGAGTCAATGGTCACGATGAATTAAATATATATGAGACAGCAAAGTACGAATGGAAAAAAAAGTCGCTTCGCTAATGGTGACCGTCTGCGTTCTGAATAGGCATACAGCAAAGCCAGCCCACGAAACGAGCGCGCCATCCAGTACAGGTGATATGAGGACGCGAGGGTGTTCCTGATGCCTCAACGGTACCAATGACGGCGGAATGCGTCGATGTAGTGGTATCTGGAAGTAGCTGTGATGATTGCGTGGCATGGATTTTGGGAGGTCGAGACGACCTGGCAGTTGGCTTCTTTCTAGCGTGATAATTTCTCTGCGCAAAAACGAGTCAGCGACAAAGGAAAATCGTGAAACAGAAAACAACGCACAGGCTTTCCCGCTGTGCAAAGGACGACCTCGACCTCTCGTAGCTCGATGTCCGATCCATCTCGTCTACGTAGTATACCGGATACTAAGTTCCGAGTCCAGCTGAGAGGGTGGGACTGAGGTCGAGTATGGTGCCCAGTTTCCCCTTGTGACTTTGAGCGACGCCAGAATGAGCGAAAGCGACTAAAGGTGTGTTGACGTGGTACAGGAATGGGGTGATCATGTGGCCCATGGGATTGGGATAGACGAATGCGCAACTGAGAACATGAGTCAAAACATTGAATAACAGATGGAGACCACGTACATTGGCCTCTCGCAGTGCATCGTCAAAAAACCCTGGAGGTATTCGAGGAGCACCTTTCATCTTTGGAGCTGGGCCGGGAAGGCCAGCTTCTTTGAGGATAGCAGAAACATCCCACATATATATGTGACTGTCCTGGCAGCTAGTGATGAGGAACTTTCCATCTGTAGAAAATTTCCCAAAGTGCACCCCCGGGCCGTGTTCATGGTGAAGTGGTGTTCCGATGGGTTGATTGGTTTCGATATTCCATAGTTGCGCTGTCGTGCTGCTGATTGATGTGGTTGCAAAGAAGCGCCCATCGGGAGATGGGTCAATATTGTGCCAATCGATGAAGGAATCGACCAAGTTTTCGCGCACCTCAAGAACAGTCCAGGTGGCTGTGTCAAATTTCATCATCTGTAATCCCCAAGTAATCCCTTGTCCCAGGTGGTAAGTGTTTTTCCATTCGAGGTCCATGCCAGCCACCTAAAAGAACCTTGGAGTGTTTTGAGCAATTCGCCTGTGTTGGCATCCCAGATCTTCAGCCGACCCCCCAGTGTCACGGCGACAATCATCTTTCCATCTGGTGAGTAGCCAGCATTGCTCAGGAATATTCCTTCTGCCTTGATTGGTCCAAGGATGGTTTCTCCGCTCTTGACATCCCACACTCTGAATGTCTCATCTTGGGATATGCCCACCACTCGCCCTCCATCTGGATTCCAGCACACCTGAACATGCCCTCTATGCCCCGTCAATATTTTTATAACCTTGCCCGTGTCGATGCTCCACAACTTCACTGCGCTATCATCCCAACTCCAGCTTGCTAATGTCTTGCCGTCTGGCGACAATGCTATGAAAGACAAATTTTCCTCCCATTCCTCGACCTGTGTGCCCGTCTCCAAGTCCCAGATTCGAAATGACCCATCCCATGAATTGATGATGATCCGCTGTCCACCGAGCATGTGTATGGTGTCGCAGATGTCGTTTGTTATTTTGATCTTTCGGTAAGGCTTTGTCGCTGAATTCTCGTGCTTCGCAGGAGCTGGATGCGACATTATTTTGGTTTCGGGTTTCACTTGATGGGTACATCATAATTCCAACTCTTACCATATGAATCTATCACTTACTCTGAATTTAAATGTACTTGACTTGTGCACAGAAAGATGAATGCGGAATGAAAGCTGCGACGGAGTGGGTGTTTCGTTCGATGGAGATTAAAGTCAGGAGGGAGGTCGTCGTTAAAGTCTTCTACTGGCGCGTCTTCCTCCTTTTATCCTCGTGTCCGCTCTACAGCATCAGCACTGGTTGTGCAGATTAAGCGCCCAACGCTATTATTTCGGATCAATACCCGCTTCCTTCACTGATCTGCATTGCCCTCGACATCTCGGCAATTATCCCGCCAGCCTGCATTCCTGTGTTTCTCCACCGCTTCAATGCGTATGATTCCGCAGTCTCCGCATCCACCCACTCGCGCTACATTTTCGTTACATTGTGTTCTTCTCACCGACCTTTGCTCTCGCATCCAACCTAAGTTTTTCACCTTCGTCGCCATACTTTTGACTAATTCGCAATCTGGCAATCTTAATAACAAATTCCTACTCATTCAGATCTACTTCTGCGTACTCGTATCTGCACAGTGCCTTCGATGTTCCACAATCTTACTGCGCCATCCTCACTCACGCGCCCACACTCGGAGGAACGTATCGAGCAGAGGCGAGGATGCTGAGAAGACTGAGCAGCTGACGAATCTTTCCACGGCGCCTGTCACGTCCATTAAACACTTGCTTTGTAATTTCAAAATTGAGTCCAAACTTGAAATTACAAAGTTGGTGAACTTTGGGGTTCGGTGGTACGGATACAGCAGGTTCGTCATGGACGCCATTAAGCCGCTGCTGGAATGCAGGCTCCAGTCAAGGTGACGTCGTTGAATAACTTCATAACTTCTAGTATGGCAAATCGTAGTGAGGATACCTATTTCTTTAGTTTTTCATCGCTGCCAGGATCTTGGATTCTCCTGAGGCAAGCACTCCGAACTTGCATGATCTTTACGATTCGCTAGTATTCAAAATCTGATTCGCTTCATTGTCGTTCCCCACTGTCTGTTGTGTGGTTTCTGGACGTAACACTTGGCAAGTTGGGCCGTTGTTGGGAGTCGTTGCCGTACCGAACGTACGTTTATTAATCACCTTTTTCCAAGAGTTCTGACCATTACCCTATCCATAGCGGATTTCAGGTATCCACGTCAGAATTACATCACGTCTGATAGTCTTTCTATCGTGCGATGGTACACATTCCGATGTTCTTTTCTATCAGATACTACCTGAGTTGAAGTATAATATCGCTTGCCCCATCGAGACCACGCTGAGCACAACGATATACATAGCACGTCACGACTACTTTCATATCGCTAGACCAGCCTGAGGGCAAGCGTTCAAGCTCGAAAGCGATTGATCGCGAGTCAACGACTTCAAGTCTTTAGTTGTCAGACGACCTTTGATACTAAACAACTTGCCCATGCTTGAACTGTAGATATGTTATTGTTGAGAAATGCTTCGTTTTCCCTCCAACCCAAGTTCGTGCTCAGCGTCCTGCAGAAGCTCTTCGTTGTCCCAATTACCTGCTATCTGGTCACACCTTCCTAGCTTCCGCTGTACTATGCAATGACGGCAGAAGAGTCAATGGTCACGATGAATTAACTATAGATGAACAGCAAAATATCAATAAAAAAATGTCGCTTCGCTAATGGTGACCGTCTGCGTTCTGATAGGCATGCAGCAAATCCAGCCCACGAAACGAGCACGCCATGCAGCACCGATATATGAGGACGCGAGGGTGTTCCTGATGCCTTTGCGTTACCAGTGACAGGGAAAGCGTCGAGGAGGTGGTAGTTGGAGGTAGCTGTGATGAT
>NW_024541696.1:0-15738 GCF_016758755.1 Suillus discolor
TCGTTGAGATTTAGTCTCTCAGACAGAGAGAGTTCTGTGGACTTAGTCAAAGGAGTGCTTTGACTAAGAATCGGGTTTCAGGACGACTTAAGATTGGAGGTCTAAGCGAAGGATGTTCCAGGTAAAACCTAGTAAGATTCAAGTGAAGAATACAAGCGTAATACATGTGCTTAAATAGATCCATTGTGCACAGACCAAGTCATCGTGAGATAGTAAGTAAAGTTCAAGAAAGGAAGGCATATCGTGAGAATGTAAAAGTATGAAATAGCGGTTTGTAACAGACACACCAGAATCGACACAAGTACAGATCCCCTTGGCAGACATGGCCAACTCTTTGGACATCATCTTGTCGAACAATGTGTTCCTGCATGATACATTGCACTACAAGACCATTTGTGAGGAGGTGGAAGATGAAGAAGATATCATTGCTATACGTGGAGTGCGTGGCATGAAAGAGATCAACCGGTAACCCTTCTCGAAGAAATCAATGACTCACCTGTGATGCCTTCTTATGAGTTTGACGGCACTTATCAAAATGAACCCGGGAGGATGATGAGACCGATGCCAAGAGTGAAGGGATAATGAGGAGGAGCTATGGAAGGAAGTCAAAGAGATTACTGGTTCAAGCTGCGGAAGCCTCCTACAGTTACAGAGGCACGAAAAGCATTAGAGGATTTGTGGACATTGCTAAAGTCACTGTGCAGTGACAAAGGTCGCGACTCTGAATCAGAAACACTCTTGCCTGCACTGAAAGAGAGACTCACACACATCAAAAACTTCCTTTGGTTATATGTCGATGTTGGCAGTGATGGACCGAAACATCCAGCAAATCCTGTGGGGGTCAATGGATCCAAGCCGCAAATCAAGCAGCTCGAAATGCACATGCAGGCAAAAAACATGGCGATTAACCTTTCCCATTATCTGCACACACTGGTCAAAGGCATATATTAAGGACCGCACAGCTTTTTCCTTCATCGAGCACCACAGTGAACTGCTTCGTGCATTGATGATGAAGAACTGGCTGGGGAACTGAAGCTGCACCTGCAAAGTGTTGGAAGTATGTTCACGCTCAGGACCTTGTTGATTACCTGAGTGTGTGGAAAAAATCAGACTCGCCTCGGCTTTAAGAAGCCAATTTCACTCAGCACTGCTCAGTGATGGATGGGAAGATTAGGTTTCATTGGCACAAGGAGCCAACTGGGCAGTATTGTGATGGACATGAACGTGATGATGTTGTTTACTACTGCCATGTCGTCATGGGATCGATATGAATCACGAATGCAGGAATGAGACCAGCACAATGCAAATACTCGCATCGAGGATCTGCAAGCTGCATCTGCTATATCAGGCCAGCCACATACGTACCCCCAGGTAAAATTTGCCACAAACTCACTTCCCTCCACCACGACTCTCCCACCGCCAGTCATCCTGGTCGATTCAAAACCCAGGAACTGCTATCTCGCGATTATTGGTGGCCAGGACTAGCCACTTATGTCAAGAACTATGTAGAAGGATGCAGTATATGCCAATAGTACAAAGTCAATACGCACCCCTTCAAATCCTTCCCTTTCCCTGATACCCCCACATAGTTCCAATCGACCCTTCGCTCACTGCTCCATTGGACCTTATTACTGACCTATCTCTGATGGCTTCGACTCTATTATGGTCGTGGTTGACCATGGACTTTCTAAGGGGTAGTTTTCACCCCTTGTCTCAAGATGATCGACTCTGAAGGAGTCGCGAAACATTTTCTTTTCTAAAGTCTTCTCTAGATATGGACTATATGATAAACTTATATCTGACTGCAGACCCCAATTTGCCTCTCATTTCCAGCTCAAACTCAGAAAACTCCTCAGATACAAGAACTCCCTTTCTACTGCTTTCCATCCCCAAAGTGATGGAGAGACTGAATGAGTCAACCAAGAACTCAAAGTTTATCTTTGGATCTTTTGCGCCAATGACCAAACCAGATGGGCATCCATGCTACCTCTCACCGAATTTGTCCATAACTCCAGACATCACTCTGCTCGAGGCACTTCTCCATTCTTCCTCATGATGGGATACCATCCGAAACATCTTCCCGATTCTCACCCTAAGACCAACATTCCTAATATCGAACAACACCTCCTATTACTTAATAAAGCGCTAGCCACTCACGAACTCGCTCGCATCACCATGCGACAAAGAATAACATCCAAATTCATACCATTCTCTATAGGCGACAAGGTCTGGCTAGAAGCCAAAAACCTTCATCTCGGATACCCTAATTGGAAGCTCGCTCCTAAATGCAAAGGACCATTCACCATCATTCAAGTATTATCTCCCATCATGTATAAATTAAAACTACCTGATCAATGGCACATTCACCCAGTATTCCACGCCACCCTACTCTCCCCTTACAAAGAAAATGACACGCATGGTCCGAATTATATTCCCCCTCCACCAGACATTGTAGATGGCAAAGAAGAATATGAAGTAGAGGCAATTATCGGTCACAGAGGATCATTGTCAAGAAGGACATATCATGTCAAATGGAAAGGATTCCCGAGTTCCGAGAATGAGTGGCTGATGGAAGGACAGTTGGGTAATGCTTCTGACATTCTTATTTCTTATAAACGAGCACATCGACTTTGACATTTTAGTAATCTGGGCTTACTTCCCTTAAAATGGGGGTAATGTTACAGTTCTATCTTTTCATTCTATCACTTATTCACTTACTCATCATTCGACAGTATTCTATAATGTTCTATCATATGATTCTACTTACCTTTTTCCTATTCACTGTTCATATTCAAGCTCCGCTTCAATACTCTTATATATACCTTACTTTCTATTCTTGTATATTTAACTTGACCTATGCAGACCAGGGCCTGAAATCTAGCTTCATCTTCATCAGAACATTGAGTTTACTTGAAACCTTTGAACGTTAAGACGTCTAACCAATGCCGAGCGTAACACCTAAGTCTTTGAGGAGACGACATAGCTGTTGGTACCATTTGAGAGCTCCCTGCTTGGAGCCGTAAAGTGCCACATGTAGGCGCACCACCGGATGCTTAAACTGTGAGTCGACATTGAGTCTGGGTGAGAGTTGCATGAATATGACTTCGTTAGAGTCAAGTTTTCCATTGAGGAAAGCACTGTGGAAGTTGAAGATGTCAATGTCTCAGTCATTTTGGGTGGCAATTGCTGATCGTTCGGAGAGAAGCGAGGTGTGTGACTGGTGCATACATATCATAATAGTCAATGCCATGCACCTGTGAGTAGCTGTTTGCCACTAATCAAGCTTTGTACTTATCAATTTCCCTGTCCACATTTCTCTTAATGCAGAAGACCCATTTACACCCAACTATGTTTGCTCCCACTGGCTTCTCTACAATTGACCACATGTTTGCATCTTTGAGTGCAGTGAGTTTTTTTTTCACTGCATCATCCCATTTTAGCCAGTCCATTCTAATGCAGGCATCTTCCAGCATTGTGGGATCCATTCCCTCTACTTCTTCCACTCCAGCCACCATCGCAAAAACCTCTTCATTGTTGTCGTCAAGCTCGCCGTACTCTCCACCTACTCCTAGCTCGATAGCTAGGTGACTATACTCCCCTGCAGGTCGCATATCTCAAGGTAGGTCTGTGCTTTTGCCATCCGTGGTGCCGGTACCATCTCTCAAACTCTTAATGTAGGCAGATTCTACTCTTGCACATCCATTGTAGAGACTGACATCTCTGTGGCCTTGTAGAGAGCTAATTCTCCAATGCTCTAACCACTTCCAAAACATAGCACAACTCATATCTTGTTTCCGTGCACTTGGCACTTCATCGGCTGATCGCATGTGCAAGCACTTCGGCCACACATCGGCGCATACATCCTCGGTTCCATCGCTCATCTTCCGTCCATCCATTCCATGTCCATTCGGTTCATTGGTGCATGTTCCTATTTTACTCTCATGTATTCTGACATATCTCCGGTGCTTGCGCACACTTTCTGTATGTTTCATCACGAACCCTTATTACATGTAATCATGTACTCGCTTCGCTTTCCAGCTCACTTTAGTGCTTGACAGCACTTAATGCTACTTAGAATATATATACTCCTGCCTCTCTATATAATGATCATCTTTCTTCCCGCACATCATTGGACTCTAAGTCTAAATCTCTGTCGTAGCCGCCGATTGACACTAAGCACATAAGTATAAATGAGTGCCAGCCGCTGCGCTCTCCAAGGACTTCTGTCTATTGCCTTCTGACTCATTTAGAGTCGCTTCGCTCCAACCACCCATGCATGCACCTCATGTTCACTCCGCATGCATTATTGCACTTATCGCTCAGTAGCGCTTTGCAGCGCTTTCACTTACAGCACTTCACTTGTCATCATGTGCCTAACCAGGCTTATCCGACAGCCCAGTTCAGTGTTTCCCTCCACTATTATACATAGAGGAACCTTCTCAATAGCAATCCCCTTGGGCTGACATTAGCTCACGCACAGAGGACCATCTGAGTATATCTCATACCACCCACTTTCCATCATTCTACATTCCTCACCTACACTGTATTGTCGTGGTGGTACTGGGGCTTCAAAGTGTGAACCCAGGTGGTCTGTTGGAGGTGGATTGGTGTTTGGGGGTGATGGTTCTCCGGTACATGTTGAACCAACATCATCAATTCATACTGTGCAGTCTGCCAGTGCATTGCCCCCTACTATAGGTACTTCAACCTCTGCTGTGTCAAACACGACACTTCTTTCGACGGCAAATCTCCTGGACTCGGGGAGGTAGACATGATGCCCATTGCTGTCATGGTCAAATCCCATCCACCTTCCATCAACTGCTCGCATGTCGAGCTTTGAGCCCGTGGTTGAGTGGACTTTAACGCGGCTGCCCCATTCTGGTAAGTTCTCCAGGTTGAGTTTCTTCTTGAATAACGCTGTAGGTAAGGAATGTGAAGGGTAGGAAAAGGGTGGTGTGAGATATACTTAGAGGGTCCTCTGTGCATGAGCCCAAGGGGATTGCTACTGAGAAGGTTCCTCTATATATATAACGGAGGGAAAAACACCAAACCGGGCGCTTAGTCAAGCCTGATAAGACGCGCTGAGCAGATGTGACACACACATCGGGTGGTTGGAGCGCAACGAGTCAGAAGATAGAATAGAGAAAGGTTCTAGTAGAACGCGACAACTTGGCACTTGTATAGACTTTAGGTGCTTCAGCACTAGTTGGCAGTTACAATGGAGATTTAGACTTAGAGTCCAATGATGTGCAGGAAGAAAAGATAATCCTTTGTTCAGAGAGTCAGGAATATATATATCTAAGTAGCGCTAAAGTGAGCCAGAAAGCAAAGCGAGTACATAATAACATGTAATAAGGGTCCATAACACAACATACGGAATGTGTGTGCAAGCACTGGGGATATGTCAGAATACAAAGATATGATAGGAATACATACTGGTGAACCGAATGGACATGGAATGGATGGACAGAGGACAAGTGACAGAACTGAGGATGCGCGACCAAACAGCGCTAATGTGTGCGGGGGGCTGATGGAGTGCCGGTGCACGAGGATGAGATATGAGTTGCATGACATTAGGAAAGTGATTAGAGCATTGGAGGATTAGACCTTTACAAGGCTACAGAGATGTGACTCTCTACAACACTTCATAGGGCATCATCCCATTTAGTGCCTGGGTGGTGGTTCTGTTTTTCAGCCAGGTTATATGTATTATTGCCTCCCCCCACAAGAACTTGGGGAGTCTGCTGGCATGTAGGAGCGCATGTGTGCACTCTACAAGCATATGGTTCTGACATTCGGCTAAGCCATTATGCTCTGGGGTGTTGTGAATGGTGAGTTTTCTCTCAGTGCCTTTGCTTCACAGATGATGTGTAAACTGATCTCCAGTGAATTCTTCCCCTTGATCCGAACACAATTTATTTATCTTGGCGTCAAACTGCATGTTTGCCCAAGACTCAAATGCTTTGTAGGCGTCGAACATCTCATCCTTTGTTCATAAGAGGTACAGGTGCATGAATCAAGTATGGTCATCTGTAAATGACACAAAGTACTCTTTGTGTCCAGGTGTTTGTACTGGTGAAGGTCCCCAAAGGTCCATATGCACCTCATCACCGAATTTCTCTCATCACAGAGGATTGCGAACCTTCCCAATGGCTTTTTGAGTGGCCTTTGCATACTCGCATGAGTCGCATTTGTCTAAGGTGAGTTCCGAAGGATCTAGCGCAATTCCAGTAATGATGCCATCCTTTAGCCTGCATTTGATGCTATTGGGAGCAATGTGGCTGAATCTGGTGTGGACATCTCGCATAGTAAGTGCTTCTTTTGCGTTCATTACTCCGGCAAATGGTCTCTTTGGACCTCTAATGCAGTATAGGCCTTTGTCTACTGGTATCTCCCCCATCATCATCTTCTCATTGAAGATTTTGGACAAGTTCTCATGGAACAACACTGTGTACCCAGCGGATGTGAGGCAGCTAATTGAAACTAATGTCAACCCCATTTGAGGTAAGTAGAGCACATCTTTTAGCAATATACAAGTTCTTGATTGGCTGTTTGGTAGGAATATCTCTATGTTTCCTTTCCCAGTGGCTTGGAAGGTGTGTTTATCGGCCATTGTGATTGGTTTTGGCGTGATGCTGACAAAGTCCTGGAATAGACCCTTATACAATGACATATGGTGTGAAGCACCTGAGTTGAACAATTCAATTCGAGCATCTTGTTTTCTGCTCAAGTCTGTAAGTGTGGCAAAGGTGAATGATGTTTTCTCATCTGATGCACTTGTTTTGTGCACTAACCACACTCCTTCAAATTTGTTGTCTTTCTCTTCCTCTTTGGTGCTGGCTACAGTCTTGGGCTTCTTATCCTTGCCCTTCCCATCAGGCCTTCCTTTCCCTCTGTTTCCTCCACCTCCAGGACCACGGCAGTCTCTTTGCATATGCCCATATTTACCGCAATTATGGCAGTTCCCTTTGATCCTTCGAGTATGCTGACTTGAATTTGCATTATAGGCCGCATCATCGCTCGAAGATCCTGTCTTTTTTGACTTTGATACCACCATACGACCCCATCAGTTTAAATCAGTTCGATGCTTGAGGCAATCGACGACCATGACATCATGCACTCACATCAGCTGCCGTCGATAATACGGGCGCACCTAGTATCGCATTAATGGTGGTGCTCTGGCCAACTCCAGTTCTTCCGATGAATGCGAACTTCCTTGGCTGAAGCTCACTATCACCGAGTGTCTGTGCCTCTATCTTCCATCGTCCCAGGTCCTTGTCATAATCCTCCCGTCCTCTGGAATCAGCATCAGCTATCTCCGACTCCTGCTCCAGTTTCTGATTCGCAGCGCATATTATTTCGTAACACCTATGTATATCATCTGGCAATAGGCGAGCGGTCTCAGATGGAAGATGAAAGTCGAAGGAAAGTCTAGCGATAAATCACCAGAAATCGCAAAAACGAAGCAAAATGAAGTCTAGTCGAAAGGAGACTCTGTCCTCGCCCGACGAATCACCCCAGACGAGCACCGCCATAAGGAAGACCACCGAAGCGAACACCATGAAAACATACGCCCAGACTACGACCGTCAATGAAAAAATTAACACAATCAGATACCCGACAATCGTATTCATCAATGATTGTTGACATCAGTGTGTCAGAGGTAAGTTTGACACTGGAGACTTTGGCTGACACTTTTAATGCTGATAGGTTGGGATCATAACTGCTTGGTAACGAGCTCATGATCATTGTGGCAAAGCTTTTGTCTATTGGCACGTGGTCCAACGAGGACAAACTGTTCCTTCACGGTGCACATCTTGTTGAAGTGCTCGTGAACATTGCCCTTCTCAGGGCATTTCAGGTCCTGTAACTTGCACAGTAGTTCAATGGAGACTACGCACAAACCACTGCTCAAATAGGTTGGAAAGGTGAGTGAATATTTCTTTTGCCATGTCAAGATTTTGATCTGGATGAACAGGGAGTTGGGTATTGTCCCTGCTATTCTTGTTTTGTTATGGCCTGGCCCATGCACCATTCTTTAAGTTCAGTCTTATGTGTGCTAACTTCCTTTACTTCATCAGGTGTCACTGGTACTGTCATATACCAGATTCTACACCCCACTTCCACTATGATATCTTGTCCAAATCCTGATATATCCGGACATATCCATATGATCCCCACCCGATCCAGTTCACACATCCAATCCATACTCCATCCAATCCTCATCTGATCCTCATCCATGTCCTATCTGAACCCCTGGCTTTCAGACCCTTCAGATCTCATTTGTGGTCCTGTCCAAAACTATTCCTGTGCACCTACGCATTATCCCATTTAGGATATACCTGTGTCTTTGGCTCTCAGTTATCTCTGCTTCCATCTTGATAATGTATTCCATATGAGTTTCATCTCCGAGTTCATTTCCTTATGTTCCATTTCACTTACTAATATATTTCCACATGCTCGTACATAGCCTTACCCCTCTGCTTACTGATCTGCACAGACTTGCCTCCAGTATATAAACTCCTGTATTTCCTTAGTCTGAATATTACACATATTAGTCCTTGCACTAGACCTCACACTAAGTCCTCATAGTAGTTCTAGTCCTCTGACTTAGTCAATATCCATCTCAGACCTAGGGAGGAATTCCCTAGGCCGGACCTCCAATCCTCCAATCCTCCAATCCTCCAATCCTCCAATCCTCCAATCCTCCAATCCTCCAATCCTCCAATCCTCCAATCCTCCAATCCTCCTATTCTAAATTCCTCCAAGTTTCCGGAATTCCTCCAGAACTTTCCTGCGGTCCTCCGGACCTATTCTGCTTCGGACTTTGTCCCTGCAGCCTTTCCTCTGTTTGTTTCTACTCAGGACTTGTCCTGAGTAGCCATTACACATATCTGTATCAGGACGAAACCTCATTGTAATTTCTGGAAGTTTCCCATACTCATCCAGAAGTTACTTGCACTTGTCCGGAAAGTCTTTCCAAACTTTCCTGTGCTCCTTCGGAAGCCCTTCAGACTCCCTTGGACTTTCTCTGGACATCATCTAAAATTACGGGCATGTACTCGGGCAAGGGGCGCAGCACACGAGCTGAAGCCAAGCCCCTCAGAATCAGTCCTACCCTTTGTGCACAGTCTTAACAGGTACCCACAATGGTCCTCTGTTAGGCAGCGTCTGGGGATCTATGGGCTTTGTCTTGGTGCCATCCAAATGGCCGAGCAGCCCTCGAGCGTCTATTGACTACTGAAGCCTTTCTTTATACATCATCCAATTCTCACCATCGATGACAAGCTTTGGGATGTGAAGGAAGTCCTCTCCCAACTTTCCGTTCGAGGTGGACATACTTGTGAGTCTTTTCTCCAAGTGCTAATTTAAAATTTTCACTGTAGGTGCGCAGGGCTCATAACCTGTAGCAATCACAGCTCAGCAACAGATGGAGTCAACTAGATATATTGGGTTTACCTGTAGCAATCACAGCCACAGAGGTAGTCAGTTACATAGTCCTATATACAAGAATGATACTAACCTCAGCGACAGATGGAGTCAACTGAGGAAAGTGAACAAGTGCTAAGGAAACGAGTATTTTGTATGTGCTCAGGTAAGTATGCGGCACCAAGAACAACAATAGTGAGTGTTTGATCTCCAACACAGCACTCACAGTGCTTCACCCAAGGTAATGTCGGGATGTGCAACTCCTTGTGCATATTAGGGTCGGTAACCAAAATATCCTGCTCTCCATCAGGGAGACCAAATGTGTGGCATGCTGTCAACTTGAAGAATGGGAGAATCTCGAAGCTTGTGCAAGGTATGACTTGTACTTGGAAGTACAGCGGTCTCCTCCTCCAAAATCGAGCAGTACATTCTCAATAATGCCCAGTGTTGTGTCCTTGTTAGTATTAATCAATTCCATGTTTAAGCAATGGTCTGACTGCAGACCAATGCTGAGCGATTTCCATGCTGTGGCCAACATCATGACTACCTCAGCACCTTGATCAAGGATGCAGGTGACTACCCGTCCTCCAATCATGGTTGCATGGATGCAGTGCAAAGGTACGAAATGGTCTGCTACTACCTGGCTGTCATTGCTTCGCATGCAGCTGGCATCGTAGTCATGCATCCATTCATCTGATACTGGATGTCCCATTAGCTCATTAACCAATACTGTGCTGACTGTGACACACTTGGTGGTGGTGAGGTCACAGAATTGTTTGCGAATGTCGGGCAACATCACAAATAGTTCCCTTGTCAAAATGCTGATGCTGGTATCCAGGAGGTGCTCAAAAATGTGCTTGTCAGTGTCCTTGTCCTCTAGTTCGTGCAAATACCAGTATGATGCTGTCTTTGCCATTGGTGGTGCCAATGATGATGGTGTCAAGTCTGTAGGTTCAGTGTGTGATATGCTGGGTGATAATGAGGATGAAGATGAAGTTGCAGGAGCAGCAGTTGCTTTCCGCACATCCTTTGTTTGTGACATAGTTGTTGCGGGTGCAGTGATTGCCTTTGCCTGATGAAGCTTGGATGGCAGGAGAGACAATCTCCTCTGCTTCAGTGGCTTGCCTAGATGCAGGTGCTGGCCTTGCATGGTTCTCGCTGATGAGTTCTATGCCATCAAACTGGACACTCTTTACCTTACCTTCACCTTTTGCTGTCCCTCGCTTGGTGTCGCATCTAGTGGTCGCAAGTGCAAGTGCTTGCACTGCATGTAACATGTCTACTTCCTCCTCATTTATATCAGACTTGGGATCTGCAATGGTGTGGATGAATGCGGATGAGTCTACATCCAGTATGACATCAACTTCAGATGATGCACGGACATATAGTGCCGCTGTTACACTTGCACTAGGAAGCACTTCATTCACCTGCTTGTTAGAATGATACCTTTCAAGATGTTCTTTCAAGGTACCATCGCTTGTGCAACCAGGAATCCAATTGCTGCTTGGTAAGACGAGTTTCAGCAACATGTTGTGGATCTTACACTTGCCCATGGTAATGTACTTTTCCTTTTCTTGGCAGTGGCTTAGGAAGTGATTGTTCTGTCCACAGAACATACAACTGCCTGACGGGGAGTTGCCAGGGCATTGCACTTGGTACTCCTGTTTGACAACTGTTCCTTGCACCAGCTGCTGTGGCACTTGGACTGCCAGGTTGACCGCATTTAGGTATGGTGTTAGTACTGGCATACTGATGGTTTCCAGGGTTGCCACTCCCATCCCTGGGATTATGAACTTAGTGGCCGCATCTACACCTGCAAAGGGATAGGGGTTGCACAGGTGATAATCCAAAAATTTGATCATTAAGCGCGTGCGGAGGAGCGCTTGGATGTCGCTAGGAAAACCTTCTAGCCACATGTAGTTCCTTTTGGACTTTCCTATGTGGTCTTTCATGATCAGAGCATCAAGAACTTTTTGGAAAGCATAATGGTAATTGCTGAGCTCCATGAGTGAGGGCATCAGCAGCCTTGCATACTTGTGCGTTACTGACTGGAGGTCAGATACTGTGTACTGTCTCTCTTCTTCGCAGCCAGGGTACATTTCTTTTACCTCCTCAATGAATGTGTCATAGTCACTTAATTTGCTTCAGGCATGCTGGCCTAAAGCATGCACTTGCTGTTAGGCAAGTAGCAAATGATACCTTTAATGTGGTCACCTGCAAGCAGATCTGCGTCATCAGCACACAATTCATAATTCTCAATGAAAGCAAGGAGGTTCTCTGCAGTGCTGTCAAACTTCGGTGCTTTGTCTAAGCTACAGATCGGCATCTTAATAGTTGTTGACATTTTTGTGGGCTGGGGGGTGTTGATACTAGGTGCAGGTTGTATGATTCTTGTTGGGGCTGTTTGAGGGACTGACAGAATATATATAGCAGTGCAGTCCCAAACTGAATTTGGCAGGATAAGGGGCTCTGTTTCCTCCTTCTTAACAACTGGTGCTTCAATTGATAGGGGCGTGCATGACTGAGACAAGGGTTCTTCTTTGATTGTTGCGCTAGAAATGGTTAGTGGAGTAAGTGGAGAAAGAGGAATAAAATTGGGTTCCGATTGATTTCTTGATGTTTCTACAAATGTGCCAGGTGGCAATAAGCACAATAAGTACTAGATGCCAAACTAGCATATCTCCAGCACACACAAAAAACTCTCCTACTACAGGAAGGAGTGGGCTAGATAGTTGGAAAGAGTAGAATAATCTATAATTGGTAAGTATTGAGTTTTGTTATATGGATGGGCAGATGATATATATGTGGGATGAGTAGAGAAAGAAAGAAAGAGGAAGAAAGACACAAAAGTAAATCAACCTTAGACTCAAAAGCAAATACAATACATACATGGGAGTCTGATGAATCATGATCTGCCACAAGTTCATCAGGGGAAAGTTCCATGTCACTGCTATTCATGAATGGAACAACATGCTTCCTTGCATGAGCCATGAACTGTCTGTACTGCTCGTTGGTGACATCAAGATCATCCAATTCTTCCCCAAAAATTGCCTCCAAAAATTGTTAGTCATCTTGCAAAGCAGGGAGTCCTTGATCACAGACCAACTGCCTGAAGAACTCCATTTCAGTCTCTGCAATCTTAAGCTCCTCTTCCTGCTCTTTCTAATGTAGGTGAGGAATGTAAAGAGATGAAAGGTGGGTGATGTGAGATGTACTCAGATGGTTCTCTGTACATGAGCTAATGTCAGCCCAAGAGGATTGCTACCTGAGAAGTGTAAAAAGGGTCCATGATATGATGGTGAGCAAATAATTAAAGTGTAATATGGTCTGATATGTATATAACAGCATGAAAATGTACCAGTAAGGTTAGTTTGGACAATGGATGGATGTGCGACATAGGGCACTTAGGCGCACACATGAGAATGCAGCACTTGGTATAGGAAAGCAGGTGCATGCTTTGTGCTTAGCACAGGAGAGTTGCACTTTGCATAGGGAATGATTGGAGAGGTATTTAGCATGAGTTGTACATCAAACTGCACCTTAAGGCATGTCATAGATATGGCCTCTATGAGGCTACAGAGATGTCAGTCTTTACAGCAGCTTATACTGAGAGTGGATCTTCTCCCAAAAATGCTGAAGATGGTCTTGCCTTACCAAAGGGCCTAAATGATTGAGGATGTGGCCAAAGGAGGGATGGCATATGCATTGAGATTTCTTCCAAGAAAGCAAAATTATGTCAGACTTGGCTGATCCAAAGGATGTAAGAGGGAACATAGGGGATGCCAACTTGGAACTAGAGAATGTTGATGCTATGTCAACTCGAGTTGAAGTTGTAGTCTTGTAGTCAGACAAAGAAGAGGTAGTTATACGAGTATTAGGTGCATCCATATTAGTAGTGCCACGGCTCGGCTATGGTCCGCTCTGGTTCGGTATTCACCGGTTTGCCAGAAGTTTGGCAATCACTCTGAGCCAAGCCACTGATTACTGACTCAGTCCAACTTGTTGGCCATGTGAATCAGTTTCAACCAAAAATGTATGAACCTTGGCTTGAACCGCTCTAAGCTGGCTTAAACCAGTTCAGGCTGAAATGCAAATGCGGCGGTTGGGTGGCACAAAGCTTTTCTTGTTGCCTCTCAGTTGGTTGAATTCACATTTTTTTCTACTTAGGCTATTGTATACACCATGGATAAGGTCCCCATTCGAGTTGATGGAAGATTTAGGCTGGGAGACGTTTTGGGGTCTGGCCCATACGGTATGTCATTCCAATATTACTGACTACATGTTCAACATTTGGACCCCGTTTAGCTGTCGTGTATCGCGCACGGAATATCATTAAGGATGATGCAGTCGCCATCAAACTTGAACCCATCGACCACTCATCTTCCGTGCAGTGCGAATACTGCATTTTGAAAAACCTTGAGGGTGGTGTTGGGATTCCCCGTGCCCTTTGGTTCGGTAGGGAGTTGACATATCATGCTCTGGTCCTCAACCTCCTTGGGCCATCACTGCACCATATCTTCTGCACTCACAACCGAAAATTCAGCCTGGACACTGTTGTGAATCTAGGAGACCAGCTGGTCAGTTGGTGTGTGGGTTGTCATTGTATGTGCAGATCGCTAACCCCTTTTCCCAGCTCTCACGCCTCGAATACATTTACTCCCATAACTATATCCATGGTGATATCAAACCACAGAATGTTGTGGTGGGTCTTGGCGATTTGAAGCACACCGCCTTCATTATTGATTTTGGTACCGCAAAGGAATTCTGGAATACATCGACTGGAGTCCATATACCATTTGCCAAGGTCAATGTCTTACCGGCACTCCTGCATTTGCATCAATCAACAATCATTTGGGAGTTGAAACTGGGTCGTCATGACAATATTGAGTCACTCACATATATGTTAATATACTGTTTGCAGGCTCTCTTCCTTGGTTAACCAGTAACCAAGAGAAGCTTTCCAGCTCTTCCATACTCGAGCGTAAAGTAAACACTACTATTGAAGTTTTATGTCACAGAATTCCTGTCGAGTTTGCAGGAATTCTTATTTACATGTGCGCCCTCGCATTCTCAGAGGACCCCGACTACAACCACATTTGTTCATTGCTTCGTGTACTTCATTCCACATCACCTGCTCCAGCAAGCGCGCAGCTGGATTTTGGCCAGCCTGATGTACCTGTCACACATCCCCTTCCATAATCCATGGACCCTGGCAATCGAGGCAGTGCCTCCATGCCTGCCACTTCATAGATTGTCTCGTGTGTCAGTAGTCCGTTTTATTCCCCACTTTTGAACTGACATATCGCAAGTTTACGCCCACATAATAACACCTCCCCATTGCGTGCAACTGCTTCACTCCACGCCAAAAAAAGATTTAGTTCCTATATCATGACCGCTGTCGCATAGTATTACTTTTAGTTGTACATACACTGTATATGCATACTATGTTTCATAGTAGCGGCAGGATTGAGTCTATTACTAAATATCAACCTGATTTCTCGAACCAGCCCACGCAGTGCCTTCTTATCTTTCAACATGCTCCAGGCTGCAGCGCAACTCAGCAATGAGACGACTTTCTGAGAGTAATCCAGCCTTACAACAGAGAGTTATTTTTGATTCCTCAATCCATTCAGCTACACGGTCACCCACAGTCACCCAAGTTGAAAGGGGGAGGGGGGGGGGGGGGGGGGGTGGCTGTCTGCATGAGGACCTTTGCCCAATGTGCCATCTATTTCATTGTGATCTAGAGAGCTTCTGGGCCCTCTGAAGTCTGGAGTGTCAAGTTGGAGTCAATTCCCTCCAGTATCTACTATCTCAAAATCGCGTAAGTTTTTTTCCCCTCAGTGCCAAATGAGATCTGACTTGCGTAAAGCATTAAAACATCGAGGCTCTAGCAACTTCACTAGCGACACCTTTCGGCTTGTTGTAACTCGCGACTCATGATAACCGTCCTTTGGGTTTTTCCATCAGGGACTTGCGATCACTGCACATTGGCATGTTCTGGGGTTTCCCCAGACAAAGATCTATATAGACAGGTAATTCTGTCGTTGGATCATCTTCACCACCACCACCACCACCACCACACCACCATGCCTCCTCGACGGAAGAACACCTCCGGGTTGCCCCAGAGCCACTGCTGCTGCTCCCATTACTACTGCTCCCATCGCAGCTGCTCCCATTATGCTGCTCTGTTCTGCTATTCCCACTGCCACTCTGTTGCTGCTGTTACAGTCATCTGCAACATACAAGAGCCCCCGCTGCTAGACTCCCGACATGACGCACGCCGCCAGCACTTAGAAGATCAGTGGT